>NW_026865112.1:0-61100 GCF_026571515.1 Ruditapes philippinarum
ACGGGTGTTTTTATTTGGGTTTTTTTTATGGCAATCAAAAAAACCTTATAATACCGGCCTTAGCGATCCGGTAAAATGCGTTTTGAAATCGGACCTATGTTACTACACACGTAATGGCAGTTTTGTGTATACAATGTACATAATTCTTTGTTATAATAGGAAAACAACATTAATTTATGCCCTAAGAAATCGCATTCATACTATGCAACATCCTAGTTAATATTAAACGTTTCAATTTTGTTAAAAACTTATCAAAAGCCTCATGGAAACATAAAATGGAAGAAAGTCAAGTAAAAAAACTCGTATATATGTAGTATAAATTTAACGTGACATTTGCATCTGCGTCCTTACGTTTAATCCGTTTACTTATCTTTTTCGTGTATTAATTGTACCTTTTTTTGTTTTAAAAGTTTTCATTTAATGTTGATGCACATATTAAAACACATCATAAAAAACACATTAAAGAACTTATTTCTTTCCTAAACGTTTACATTTCATTTGTCAATTTTATAATAAAAACGCTAAATAAATATGTTTAACAGAAACCTGATAACAAAAAGATTAGTTTTCTCATGGATTTTTTCTTTAAGATAATTATGTTTGTTGTTGATATAATAGGTAAACGGTAACAATGCACCTTCCTAGCATGCTCGTTATTGAGTTATGCACTTACTTGTTGGGCTTTTCTTTTAATAAAAGATATAAATAAATCACCGTCTGATTTGTTAAACGGGAACGGCCTTGTCATCCATATCTTTTTGAAATTAATCACTTTCAAAAGTGTTTTGCTCTCCAAATTTACAAAAGTTTGTCGGGATATCAAAGTTGCGTGTTGTACAAATGTCGTAAGAGAAAATGACAGTAGACATTTATTTTTTTCCAATAGGCTTTAAAGCCCATGAGGACATAAAACATGCACAGTAACGAACAGTGTATGACATTAACATATATACGTACATAATATCAACAATCATAAAAAAAATTGGAGAAGATCAATTTTGATTGATAATGTAAATACCAGCCGAATTTTAGGAAAATTAATAATTGCTACAAAGTCTCATTGTATGTATAAAATAAACATGTTTCGACTTGATTTTAAGCAGATAGGTTATGTTTTGAACTGTACACACAACAGGTGGTCACAATATGAATATTGTGTGATTAAAAAACTGGCATTTTTTTCAGAAAAGACCAACTTAACTTGACCCGTAATAGGGAATGCAGCTTCCCATACAAAGTTTATTCATTTTTTTTCCAAATTAAACATATTCAGTAGGAATTTCATGGATATTAGTACATTTCGACGATAAGAATATTTTACCCCAAAATAAGCATAGTATATCTTGAATTGATTTTTATACATTTGTACATAAACGCAATTGTCATATGTTTTACACATATCCTAAAAATGAATTTAAAGGTCTATATCTATATTTTTGAGTACGATCCATTTACTTGTTTTGTATAATACGTTTATTCCCTTGAAAATACTTGTGTTGAGATAGTACTTAATATTGCCGTTCATAAGATTTTTTTCGGACACAGCTAAGAAAGGTTTGAATTAACATAAAATATTCGCCTGGAAATAACTTCAGCACGTCCCGTAATTTTAAAACTGGTTGTGATTGAAAGAACTGTCATGAGCTGACGCCTATATTGAGCTTAGAAATAGTAATTTGAAAAGTAGCGATACCAAATTAGTAATCATAAACCAGTAAATTTTAAAGTTTAGTTTATTCTTAACCAAGCTATTGAAGCATTAGCAAACGTGTTGGTTTTTAACAAAAATGTAAGTGTTTATAGGTATGGTGTTGGATCGTTTACAAAACATTTACGAGTGGATATTTTTGGTAAATGTTGACGATTATGTAACGTAAAATGACATTATGTAGCAAACGTGAATAACCGACTCGTGCCCAGATGATAGCCTCAATCCTTCTCCTCATACAACTAGGAAGGCTTCTAATGCGAGTTTGATGTACATTTTGCCATTCTTAGGGTAGAGCTTGTTTCAGTTGTTGCAGATTGATTACAAGTGGTTCGTACCATTCATTGCCCAAATAAAATTCAAAATTTCAATTGTGGTCATGTAAAAATTGAGGTAACATGCTGAGTATTTAACTTATTTCACAGGTGTTTATACATGAAAAAGATAAATATAAGTATACGAATATAAGGATGTCCATTAACCCTTTGAAAGTTACAAACTGAAATCCGGGAATCTCATTGGCCATAAGTAAATTAGTAACATAATCTTAAGGAGCTTTCAGTCACATATACTTATTTAATGTCCTACATAAGATAATGGAGTATCTACGAGTAGTTTGATTTGTGGATATTTGAGTCCTGTGAACATTGTTTCCTTCCATTAAATATTTTACAACAGTCAACTCTGTTTTGAACTTTTCAAATGGACAGCTTATCAAACATAAGAATTAACTGTGATAAGAATGACAGTTTACATGTTTTGTCTATAGTGTTACAGTCATGTGGGCGTTGCCGTTGCCGTCCCAAAAAACTTTTAACGTTATTGGTAAATTGTCTTCATACTTTACCATAACAACTCTTGAGACCTTCAAGTAGACCAGATTAAACTTGACCTTCATTCATAAATGACATTGACCTTCCAGGCATAATGTGTAAAATATGCTTTATTGTTTGCTTATTTTTATTTGTTTGGGTCGTCAGACTAAACAAATAATGGTAGCGAAATTTCAGACCCTGATGTGCTTATTAGCAAAAACCGAAAGTAGTCCAATCTCCTCGAAGCGGTTACTTCACTTGCAAAGTACACTAACGCCGGAAAATTAAGGAGAAATCACTGCGTAAAGATTGTCAATTGACAGGCGCATTAATTCTCGGTTCCCGATTGGTCGCAGATTTCTAATATTATGTTATTCTATGTTATTCTTTACAGATAAATATGCTTATAATAAGCTTCGTGATTATTAACATCAGTGTTCCACAACAGGTTTACCGTGAGATTAATAAAGGTTACATACCCTAATTTAGAATAATGGTTTTCTTCAGGCTTCTATCGTTAAACTTCACCGTGGTCGAGGGGTTACACGCTCGTTATTAAGCGAGATGTATGGAGTTCAAGTCCCAGTTTAGCCACCTTTTTTAAAAATTGGTTAAACCAAATAAACATTGAATTGAATATCAGTGTTGCAATTAGCCTTATAGCTTTTCCAAACAAACCTTGTTTTTCAGTCATAGATGACCTTGATCTCAAAGATCAATTAATTGAAAATTTCATTATTTTTTTTTAATGATCCTGACCTTGACGCATATCAGAGACATTATTTTTCAGCAGTATTTTAATTCAAAATGAAATTCTACTTTTTTGTTGAATGTCGGGGTATTACTAATGCCATGGTATACATTAAAACACTAACTCGTGTCCGTCTTTTGATTGATTATTGATAACATGTATTGTCCCTTTGGATAATGTAATTAAATATTCTAATGGAAGTTTGTTTACTTAGTTATTAAGTTTAATAATTTATTTACCTCCTTTTTAATCCTTTATATCGTTATTAGCAACATTCATTTTACATTTATTTTACACATCAAATGTTATGAGAGAATAGTACAATCATACATTTTCATACAATAAGATAAAATTCAAATATTTTACAAAGGATGTTATTAATTTTAAAACTTGAATTCTTATATTTCTTTTTAAGCTAACAAAATTTCCTCTCAAGCTAATAGATCATGTGGCACTATTCTCAGATAGGGGGATACTTTGCAACACCTGACATACAAGTGAATATTTCATCGATAACTTTGTCCTTCTAGATGGGGAATCATAGGTTGGATATTTTTTTAAAGAAACACCTAATTATATTCATATGAAGCATTTAACTAAATACATGTATATACCCCTCAGAAAGTTTTCAATGTGTATTTTTCTTATTTTGTCTATTGAAACAAAGATAATATCAAGTTTATTTTCAGTTATTTTGTTAAAAATGTCAACGTGTTAAATAACGATTTTAAATGTTGTTTATTTAAAAAACGTCTTGAATCAAATTCTTATTTTCTTTATTTTGTTTTATTCACTGTGGCATTGTATATGTCTAAACTCCTGTCCTAAGTACATATGTTTCATGTTTTGGACACACAGAAAAAATATTTTTACCTAAACTTTCTTTTAAATGGAAGAATTCGCGTGAGTGTTCCTAAAATAACTTTTTTTTACGTTTATTTAACGTTTAAATATCGTGCTTTAATTTAATATTCAAAAGTGTTCCGTAGACTTCTAAATAATTTTATAAATTTTAATCAAATCTTCTGATTCAACTTATAGTGAATATTATCTCTGCTGTATGAAAAGATATATCCTTATATTTCATGAATGTTTTTTTTCTAAAATACCAATTCTTTATGTTAACCATTTTTAAAAATTCAGATTTGAAAACACAAACTGCATTTAATGACTACATCTTAATTATCCATGAAGGTATTATGTAAGAACTTGTTTTGAAAAGAACAGCATCCATGTATGTTAATGAAACGATGAGTTCAACAATAGAGCAGGATGTTAGTCAAATGTTTCGCGCCGTGATGTGATAACAGAAGTATAAAGATGTTGATAAACCTCGATCCGGAACGAGAGTTATCATTATAGTAATACCTCAGATTGAATGGTAACAAAAATAATTGCTACGTAATGTTGTGTTTTGAGTGTCTTTCGGCCGAGAAGAGATAAGAGATATTTATGTAGCTTAAAAAAATATTCATTATAAAAACATCAATATGAGTGTTTTCCGTAAGCTGTCCCTATTTTAAATATACTTAATGATGAAGTTTACATGTTTCATCTATCGTATTGTATAGTAAACAGTTTTCATTCCTGGGTCAAATTGTATTTTACTGTTGCAGACAATGTTGGTTTGTGTGTTTGTTTTGTTTATTTTTACGGATCGGCAGTACAATTAAGGTCATATTGCGCCTAATTAGGAAAGATGATTTTGGTTAACCTCGGTAGATACAAACTTAAAACACCAGGGGTCAAAACCATCTCACCTGCTTGAACTGAGAGACGCATGTCTCCAGTAATTCCAACTCAATAACCCGCCACCTACGATCACGAAGGGAGACACGGTGGTTGAAATTCTGATGCCTCAACACTTAAAGGCAAACCCTTAGCCACAGGGGGATTATTGTTTAACAGTTAATACTAAGAAGTCACATCTTGCTACTCTAAACATATCAGAAAAAATATTAAATTTTAAAAAGACCATAAAGATGGGCATGATTGTTTTTCACCAGCATTTTCTTTGGAATTTATCAATTTAAAAGAATTTCTTTCGATAGTTTCTTTAAAGTTCATTTAAAATATATTCGACTTTGTCATTCGATGTTTTTTTGTTTTTGTTTTTTTTTTTTTTGTGTGTGTTTTTTTCTTGATGTGTGTTTCTTGTATTCCTGCTTAAATACTATATATTCATCCTATAGATATGTTCCCTGATATTTTTATTTGACCGGGTG
Source organism: Ruditapes philippinarum (assembly GCF_026571515.1). NCBI lineage: Eukaryota > Metazoa > Mollusca > Bivalvia > Venerida > Veneridae > Ruditapes > Ruditapes philippinarum. The sequence continues at coordinate 5,500 of NW_026865112.1, forward strand.
ATATGCAGAGTTCGTTACCCTATTTCCCTTTAAAAAAACAAAACTAAGTTTTGTTGTTCTTCCTGCTTTGCTTGCTTTTTATAGGAATAGGCCGGATGGGTCTCATTAAAGATTCCTTTCGCATAACTACATCTACGGATGCTTCCAAATTAAAGATTTACCGGTAGTCGAACTCATTTGAAGGCTATCAAGGTTTTTTCCTGTTTTTCCGTCGGCAAATAATTTTTTAAGTGAATTTCAAAAAAGAAACAGCCGTCCGACAAAATACTACTTAAAAGGTTGAAGATATGTTACCTCTGCATTACTTTGATTATTTTGAAATATTTCTTCATCCTTTTTTGTATATAGTAACAAGTGTATTAATGCAAGTTATCACATGAGCTTATCCTCTACGAGATCCAAAAAAAAAAAGATAAAGTGACGATGGACTCTAAGAAATGCAACATTTTGATACTAAAAGCAACAGAAAACATCTTGCGATTTCGTTGGATAGCACCATTTAGGGAGGTCTCAAACTATTGAAATCTGACTAATGAGAAGATGACTGTGGGCTCGATTCATTGGATGGTTCAAATACCTAGAATACATTTAATATTATTAAAAGAAACTGTCGAGTTGGTTTGATCCCTTGTCATGCTAGCGACATGCAATATTGGATATTTGGCATGTGTCGTGTGTCTAACACTGTCATAAAGACCTGCTTCCAAACTATTAAAAGGAGCCAATTTGTAGAAACCCTATGTGTAGGTGTCGGGAGCTTCGGAAATGCTTATTTTACCCACTAAAGGTCGTCGTTCGGGATTTTTTAAACACCTTAGAGTGTGAAAAGAGAAGTTACCAAGCTATTGTTTGGGCAAAAGGTATTTTTTATAAAAAATAAGGATAGATTGATGAAAATATGGTTCGTTACTTTAACTTTGTTTCTATGTCAAGAAATGTTGCTGCTTGCCTAGTAGAACAAACTATTTGTTTCTTTGCTCTTCTTTAATTCAAATATAGGAGTTATACTTTAAATCTGCCGTCATTAAAATCGTATTTGAAACTTTAAGAACAAAACATTATATTTTTCTGGTCCTTCGGAATCATTGATGCCAGCACTATTAATTGTTGAGAATTGAGTTCCGCCCAAGCCGGTGCTAGGGGGCGTGAGGGATGTTGCACTTATTCATTATAACTCATGTACAGACTCAATCAAACCGAGTCTGCAATTTTCATGAAATTTTGTTGTGATTAATGCTTCCGAGGGATCACTTTGTTTCCAGATTTTTAGTATCTCTTGAAACCTTAATAAAATGCAATATGGAGAATCTGTACATTTTAACTGTTTCTGTTAGATAATAAGAAAACTGATATTGGAAATACATTTTATATGTTAATGAAAAGCGTGTACCAAGATATATAAGTAATAAAGAATTTGACAAAAGTACATTTAAAATGATTAAAAACAAAACACGTCGTTATTAAAAGTATTAAAGTTGTGCATTACAATTTAAATGTATAATATGATCAATAAATAAAATATTGTGAAGATTTTGAATGAACCTTGTAAGATTTGCATGGCTTCAATCATCAGATATATCACACACAAATTTCTTCTTGAAATGATGATGATTTGTAAGACTCAAACAATTAACTAGCTGACTGTAAAATCATTACTGCGCAAAGTTCTCAATTAACTAGCTTACAGTGAAAAATTATTGCGCAAAGTTTTTTTTTACAAGTGTAGCAAGTGTACACACATTTTGTTGGGTTAATGAGTAGTGTTTAAATGACTGTATGTGTCATCTCCATCATGAAGGTTCTTTTTACAATCTTTGTTTACATCCCCATTATCGTTTTCTTGATTATCAGTTACACCATAAATATTGTCTGTTTTGTTATTTTTCAAGAGGTTTCTGCTGATGTGATTATATGTGTCTTCATCATTTCCGTTTAATTTTTTGGGGGATTCTTTATCACATCCTGTATCACGTAACGCTTTCAGTTTTATAGCTGCTTTTTCGGTTGTGTCGTAAGTGTCATCAGCTTTTGTGCCAAAAGTTTTATTTAAATGTAATGTATTATAATCATCGTTTATTTCTGTTTCCTCTTTTCTGAAATCTGAGATGTCACCATCTGTATGAGATTCCCTGGAGCCAGGTTCCAGGACGAAATAAGTATGTCCGTAATTACCATTTCCTACGTCAAGATCTGGTTTAACATCGACATTATGATTGTCTTTAAGTTCACTTATTTGTTCGTAATCATCAACTGCTGAGTCGGAATTTTTCAGCTTATTTTCAGCGGGAATTATATCGGATATTCTTTTTGATAGATTATCCAGTGCAGAACCTTTGGTGCATATGCCTTGCAATTTCCCTCTGAAATTCAATAATTGTAGAAAATAAATCAAATTCGAAAAATAATTAGGAAATATATCGATTTAAGTACCTACTTGTAGAATAATACATAACTTGATTTCAAATGTGCTGGAACATTTCACAATGGGCGGTAGGCCTGAGTGATTAATGCGAATCATTTAAACGAAAGACCGTGCATTATAACTCAAAGCGCAAGACAAAAATATGTTTCCATTTTTACATGCTAGTAATTAAAAGAAAATTGATATATGTATGTTTAACTCAATTGAGCGGAGAACTATAGAGCTACTTCTTTCGGAGGTATACGGTAAATCGCTCTTTCGCTAGCTCTATCGTTTACCAGGCGTGTTTACATGAAGTTACTCCTTTAAGGTATTTTCATGTTAACAGTTGACGAGATACGTGATACAGGTATCACAAATTTTAGGCTGTTTAAAGCCTTTTATAGATTACACAAAAACGAGAATCACGAGCTAAATAGAAAATATAGTTTATATTGCATAACATATTGACACATCCTCGTCATAGGCACTCGGTTCCACAATATTCTATGATTTTAATTTCTTTAAAAAAAATTTAGTTTGTATATAAAATACCAATCTCCACGCAGTGATCTCCCCTTAATTATTCGGCGTAGATCTCTGCCACCAAGGTCCGATATATCAGAATTTCTGATATACTATTTTTTTTTCAAAAATTGTTTTATCTGCTGCTTTTATCTATCAGATAAGTTTTTTTCTCATTTATTTGACGACGTTTATGAATAAATAACTAATAATATGAATATTTAGAAATAATTTTAAAAATTACGAGAATACTTTCTACCGAGACAATATTTTGATATTTTATATTTTTTAGCTTTTAAATGTATTTTTCGTTATTTTGTATACTTTTTATAATTTTTTGAAAAACTATATCGAACGTAAGCACTAAAAATTAAAAATAAGACAGAAAGAGCAAAATGACGTTAGATTTTCTATGTAACGGTCGATATTTACATTCGAATTTCGACGTGACGTTATGTGACTTTCATCATCATGTGACGTCTTTGAAGGCAGTGATTACAATTCTGCCAAGGGGGAGGTAGTCACTGTGAGGAGTTTGATAAAATACTACAAGGTTTCGCAGCCGCCATGTTTTAACGGAAGTGTATTGACTGGTTTACAATTTAAAAAAATACTGGCTTTCGCGTTACTTTTTAAAGAATATTATCGATGCGGATACCACGGCGAAATAGTCAATAACTGTGTTAACCATATTAGCCAATTCATCGAATCGGGAATTAGTGTTTATAGTTGAAAATTGTATACCAGTCAACGCACTTCCGTTGCGTTAAAACATGGCGGCTGCAAAACCTTGTAGTATTTTACATATACAATTTATTTTTTTTTATTCACGGATTTGAAAAGATTGTGAGCTTTGAATCCTAGTGCCTATGACCGTGTATAGTATGAATAAACAATCGATCACCCTGTCTGTTTGATAGCGGCATAATGAAGTGTGATTGAATGTGTAAAATTGCTGCGAAAGAAGGTCTCAAAAAAGGAAGGGAAATATTTTCTTGTTGCCAAATTTAATTAACATTCATTCAAAATTTGAGTAATTATAAATGTTTATTTTTACCTTCTTTTTAATGTTATAATTGTAACAATAACTGCCACTATGATAACAGCTACAACTGAAATGCTGACTGGGACACTGACGTCAGAACCTGTAAACAAATATATATGAAATAACCACGTACACCTCATGGCGAAGGAAAATATATACATTGAACGTACTCATAATTCTCATTTGGCAAATATGTCATTCAGATACATACATTATATAATATATTTATTCGTGTTTGTACAATGTGCAAGGTCCATTATGCACCAGAAATGCTTTTATTTTTATTTCTCAAACGTTTTTGTTTTATTTGTTTTTACTTTTTTTTTTGTGGCTTGTTAAATTTCAAAAAAGCTACCCATTGGGCAATAAACTGAACCATCTTTTGCTTCTGTTGCTTCGTTGCTTCTTGGAAATTAGTAAAGCTAGTATTTTGTATAGAAGTAAAAATTCTATCTTGTTTACATTTTGCTACTTTTATGAGAAAAAACTTTTACATTCAACGCATTTGTCTTCAGATGATAAGCACTGTACATATTTTATCAGTGTTCACTTACTTTCTGATATAATTGTCTCAGATATTGACTGCAAAGGTTCTGAACTATTCGTAATACCATCGTTCACTGAAGATGTGGAGGATGTATGAGCAGTGGTAATCGATGAAGATTTGATTGGTAATGATGAAGTATTTCTTGGTGTGGTACCATTATCTGCATTTGATAGTAGAAACGAATAATCACTGTAGTCATTTCCATCGTTCAAGTTATGTAAAGGTCTTTCAACGGTAAAACTATCGTTCACAATATATTACAAAACATATTATGTTTACGGAATTTACCATTATTGATAAGAAATAAGGATTTAAAATGACACGAAGAAACGTATTTCTAACGTTCAATAAATGTGCTGATGACTCTTTTAAAAATAAAAGTCAAATGCTAAGGAGCAGAGGGAGACAAACCAATTGATAAATAAATATTTCAATTTTACTATAATTATGCATATTTTAATAGTTCATTTACAGGCTATATTTCCAATTATTCACTTTAAATGATTGTTACATATTTGTGAATATTACCTAGTGGTAGTCTTGTAGTTTTGGTCGTTGATGTCTGTGTGGTTGATGTCCGTATTTGTTCACTGGTGGGATTTGTTACTGTCTCTGAATCTGAGATCATTTGACAAAACAATAAGAGGGAAAGCAGGTTAGTCATTATATTAAGTGAATCACCTACAAGGTCATTGTAAAAGGATAGCGGCATATGTATAGATCATAGCTTATACATCTTTTAATTTCATATACTCCCTTCAGAAATTGTGTCACCAAAACATTTTCCAAATGACTCATTAAAGCTAGGTTATGACAGATTTTATGATAATCATAATAACCGTTTTTTTTTTAGCTGCTGGTATTTTTTATTATTTAATCATTAAAATATCTAAAAAGTTTAAGAAGTATAAATATGGTTTCTTGATGATGCTGTTGCGAAACTAAAAATCAGGCTTAAGTTTTGCTGGCAAAGATATAACTGTCAATCACCAATTAATCGTGACGTATTTATAAGTCAGGTGAACAATTATTAAGTTTACATGCAGGTATGAATCAAAATGTTGATAACAAAGGCTGTGTAAACTAATGTGATATAGTGTCTACAATACCATTGATGTGATTGTTAGACATAAATTATTTGTATGGCTTTACTCAACTGTAATTTTGCAGCATTGTTATTATTCCACCTAATTGTGTTAACAATTATTGACGTCCTTTGTCTGTGAATATTATAATACAATATTCATCAGTTAAAACACTTTTTTATGAGTTGGGTCAAAAAGGGTTGAATTTAAAAACAGTGAAAAAACAAAATTGACACATTTCACAAAATTACCAAAGTATCACACACCGATGTAAAAAGAATATCCACATTTTAACTCACGCTACGCATTCGTAAAGATACTGCATTAAAATACTGCATTTTGCCCTCTGATCGGTGTGAAATTTAACATTTTCACACTCACAACAAACAAAATCCTCTTTGATTTCAATAAATAATTGTCAAAAAGATGGAATGAATGTACAGTCTTATGAATGTTTAGTCTATCGAACTCCTGTACATTGTATCTTACTAAAATAAGCGAACATTTGTGCCAAACATACATTCTACCGATAAAGCAATCGACAATTTGTATTTTATGGTTCAGAAGATCCAATGTACAAGAAAAATTTACAACCAATGAAAGCGTTATCAATTTCTCATTCATGTCTATATTTGTTCTACAATCACCATCATGAATATACAAAACTCAAATGTATAGTTGTATTGTTGTGTACAAGTAAAATTAAACTTACCTATTTGAAACAGATAGCGCTTGTTTGAACTAGTTTTATTGAAAAGTAAAAATGTAACGCTTCCACGTTTAGTAATATATCCATATTTCACACTGTTATCTTTACTGATTGCATTTGCTTTCTCTGAAATTAAACGAAATGATTTGGAAAATAATCATGTCGGTTATCTTTTATAATACATTATCTAAAATTTTAAGTTTATGATTCTCCATAGGTAAAAAAATAAATAAATATTGGGGTGAAATGGTACATTATTGAAATTATTTTGATAAATCAAAAATATAATCAAAATTATCTTGTGTTTACGACGTTTTATTTTCTTGTAACTGGTATAAAGGAAAAAAAAAGTTTGTTGATGATGTTGTATATTTTATAATACGTTGTACTATGGGCCTGATTCAAATTCATTCGAATGATATAGAACGTGTATTTTACTCGTATATATCTGTATGTATCTACAAGTTGCCAAGTATACATGTACACGTTTAGTGCTTAAAGCTTCAAAATATATTCATAAGTTTCCTACATAAACTAATGTAAATAAACCTATCCCTTGGGGATTTTTTACTTCTTTTATGTAATCGTAGTCCGTCAGGCATGGTTACTACCAAATATGTAATATCTTGGCAATTTCAAAATCAGATTTATGTGTAAACCATCATTTTTAAGTCTATGTACATTAAAAGGTTCAAAGGGATAGATAAATAAAACATTTTAAGTGAATTTCTTAGCTTTGTATTGCTGTTCCGATCAAAGAATCTTTCTTTTAATATTAATGTACATAACTTTGTGTGATTACCGAATGGTCTTGTGATTCTGAAGAAGATTTTTAAAAGATTATTTAAATATAACTCACCATTAAATTTATATATCACATCACTGCGTATAACATTTGTCGATTTTGGAGTTAAAGTTGGTGAATTAAATATGCCATGAAAGTTGATTGCAGAAAAATTGCTTACAAAACAAGTTTTCACATAATGCCTCCAAAAAAAGAACTGTGAACTTGCATGAAATACTGGCTCGAAAGACTCACCTGGAAAATTAAAATGACAAAAATTTTATTTGGTGAAACTTTGAAAATATAAAAACATATATATCTCTCAAATATGTTAGAGATATACATGTACTTTCTATTCTTTCTTTCTAATCATTTCTTTTAAAAAAATTAATGGCACCATTGTATTCACACTGTGATTAAAACGTGGCACACGTTCTTTGTGTGCATTGAAAGATGATTTATTTTTACATTTAGAAAGATACTCTACATGTATAGGGCAATAATTTTACAACTGTCTGCCGTATAAAAGTTCGATATGATATTCTTTCTCTCTACTTTTTCAGTTTTCAGGGACGCACTCTTCATATTTGTTTTAGCCTCTTTTTCGGGTTCAATTGATGAAGTTGTAACCAAATGATCATTTTGTGTCCGGGAACTTTGTTCGGCTATTTCACAGGCGTGATCGTGTTCTTCAGTTGGATGTTTCTTTTCAAAACAATTGGTGATTGTTGCATCCATCTCGTATCAATTGCGGTTAAGCAGATATCGTCTGGGCGCATACAATGTTAACATCGATTTATTGTAGTGTATTAGAAGCGTCTACGGATACGTCACGCGAATCGAAATTGAACGGAAAGGACAGTTTTAACAATAGATACGGACATATTATTTAGAGCTCGCGGAATTTTCGAGTCTCGCATTTTTCAATTACAACTCGCGTTTTTACGAATTAGCAAATGCCATATTCAATCCACGAGGAATAATCAGTATCTTCAAATGCCAGATTTAAGCATAATTTATTTTCAAGGGATATCTTCGAAAAACGAAGTGGTCGTATAGTAAAGATGTTTGATTATTAACTTCCCAATAATTATTAAAATCATTCTTTTAAAGTATTGGAATGATGTGTTACAATTTCTACAAGCATTCCGGGAAAAGAACGAGAGCTACATAGGAAATATTTGCAAGGAACCCGATCTGTGTTTATTACTATAAAATTGAAAGACATTACGAAAGATTAGCAAAGAACATTAGCGGTGATCCAATGTTGCCGAAAATAAATGTTACTGGATCATCCGCTATGGTAAATGATACTGAAAATGTGAATGCAACATTGGAATTTAATAAATAATTACATCCTTATCTCTATGTTATAATAATGTAGTTCAACTTCTCATACATCCACATAATTATCATGAAATAGGCAATAGCCCTATACTGCAGAATTTTCTTTTTAATTTAAGCAACATAGTTGCTCATTTATTTTCGCCGTCTTTGTGGAAAGTTGGGTCGGGGAACAATCCACCACTTCCACTCACAATATTATCTATCCCAAGTAAGGAACATACAAAGTTATGTTAAAAAATTATAGTGATTTCAACATAACAACTTCAAAGAAAACATACGTAATCATAAACACAATATATAATGTTGAAAAGAAAAAAAAACATTCCATATAGTATTCAAAATGGGTTTTTTATATAACATAAATTTTGTTTCACAAATCTTGATAAATATTTTCTAGTTAAAGCTAACTGCCATATTTCGCAAATTATATTATTTTTGACTGTACAAATTCATATATTTAGTGTATACATTCAATACTAGTGTATAACTAGCTTACAGATTTACACCCTTTATCCTTAATTATTATTGCCAGACTTTTTTATGCTCCCCTTTCATAAGGATATATGGCTTAAAGATTGTTCAGCACGACATTATTGTTGTGTTTGTGGTACTTCTAGTTCTTACTTTTTGGCATTTTTTAGTTGGGTAATTCAAATATTTTTCGCCTTATTTAGCACATATATTTATTGTACATTGGGAAAAGACTTCAATAAGCATTAGGTTGCTTCCAGTCTAATCCTTTTCTTGTTTTGATTGTAAATATCATGTATGTAAATATGCTTATGTGAGAAAGAATAAAATATGTTTAAACCAAATATTCCTGCTTGAATAATGTTGAATCACCCCTAGGATATGTTGCTTTCTTTTTAAATTTGTCTTCTGACGTCATATCTGTGATATGCAGGCTCCATAACTTCTGATCCCCTTTCAAAATTCCATTTTATTTAGTTCCGCCCATTGTTTTCTCGTTTAGGGCATACGCATTCTTTTACTTCGGGACCATACGCCGCTTTTCATGGAATGGCACGAAAGTGTCACATTGAAGGTTCCATGAAAACCGCCGTATGAACACACCTGCAGATGTTTTAAAATTCAAAATTTCACCATTACCATGATTAAATGTGAAATTCTGCTTAACCCGGTGCTAGGGAGCGTGAACGGTAACTTGAACTTTCCATTACCGTCCATGAACAGGCTCAATCAAACCGAGCCTGCAACATTTTCAATTTTGTCTTCTGTAGGGATTCTTTATTTCTCTCTATTTGTCTATTTGCATTTGTCTGTCATTCGGTCCGTCAGTCTATTGGTCCGTTGGTCCGTAGACCAAATGTTTTCCGAGTTATAGTTAGAGAACGTTTAGGCCTAGGATCTTTGACCTTGTATGTAAAAACGGTTTCCGATCAAAAACTTAAGAACGCTTACGCCTAGGAACTTCAAACTTGTTACGGTGATTGTTCATGACCTGCAGATGACCCCAGATGATTTTGGGGTCAAAGGTCAAGGTCACATTGACCTTGAAGGTAAAAACGGTTTCCGATCAATAACTACAGAATGTTTAGGCCTAGAAACTTCAAACTTAGTACGGTGATTGTTCATGACTAGCACATGACCTTTAAAGATTTTGGGTCAAGGGGTCAAATGTCAAGGTCACATTGACCTCATAGGTAAAATCCTTTTCCGATGTAAACTAAAGAACGCTTAGGCATAGGAACTTCAAACTTGGAACGGTGATTGTTCATGATCAGCATATGGCCCCTACTGATTTTGGAGTCAATGGGTCAAAGGTCACGTTGACCTTATAGGTAAAACGGTTTTAAATCAATAACTAAAGAACGCTTATGCCTAGAAACTTAAAACTTGGTATAGTGATTTTTAATTAGTAGCAGATGACCCCTTTTAATTTCGTGGTCAAGGGGTCAAAGGTCAAGATCACATTAACCTTGTAGGTAAAAACGGTTTCCAATCAATAACCGGACAACCCATAAGCTGTTGGCCTTCAAACTTCGCAGCTGCATAAAACTTGACCAGTAGATGACCCCTATTGACTTTGGGGTTAAAAGGTCAAAGGTCAAGGTCAAAATGACCTTGTATGAAGAAACCGTTTCCGATCAATAACTTGACAATCTATCGGTTGTTGGCCCTCGAACTTTGTAGGTGCATTGGTCTTGGCAAGAAGATGACCCCTATTGATCTTGGGGTCAGGGGATCTCAGGTCAAGGTCGTATTGACCTTGTATGTCAAAACGGTTTTCTATCAATAACTGAACAACCCATGGACCCTTGGCCTTCAAGCTTTACAAATGCATTACTTTTGGTCAGAAGATAACCTCAGTGGAATTTGGGGTTAAAGGTCAGAGGTCAATTTCACACAGATGCATTGGTCTTGGCCAGTAAATAACCCCTATCGGTTTTAGGGGCAAAAGTTAATGTCATTTTGACATTGTATGTAAAGACGGTCTTTGATCAATAACTTTACAACTCAAGTTGCCTTGGTTGAATTTTTTTATTAAATAAAAACTGCTTTTGGTATACACATTTCAAGGCCACATGTAATATAACAACTTGGCTGTCATTAATGTGGCCTACATGATTCATAAAATTTATGCATATGTTATTTGGTAAGATATGTGATATTTTTGTCTAAAAATTGCTGCACGCATCCATTGCCGTCACAATTACCTTTTTTTTAGTCAGACTTTGCAGAATATAGTAACTTAATATTCTAGCAATTGTCGGACATTATTTACTTCAAGGAATTCATTTACAGCTGTTAACATACCTCTATATGGTTTACTGGTTATAACTTTAGAGACAGAACATAATACATGTAGCTATATAGGGCATCTCTCCAGAATGGATTAATATCTAAATGGAGAATTGTTTTAATATAATCAGACCCATACTTAGAGATATAGTTTACATACGGACATAAACTATCCACTAACAATCTGAATTTGTTATTTAAACCGGAAAGCCTTCTTTCTAAGGAAATATTTTGAATCTATCATTTTTAATCTTTCAAACTTGTAGTCATGGGTAATATTCCTTTTGGCAGAATTATTCAATATCAATTTGAGGAAAATGTTCAGTATGGTATTAATTTTGGCCAAGAGTAGAGTTGGTAATAAAACTAAAAAATAAATGATTTAATTTTGCAAAAGCAAGATTTCATAACAACCAGCTTTCCCATTTGGAATACTACTCTTTTAAACCAGCTCGCAAATAATCTCTTGATTTCTTCAATTTTTAAGTCAAAGTTGTATAATTTCAGTTTAATGTGTAGTAAATTTAACATCTAAAACTGTAAAAACTTTGTTTCACGACATATTATAATCTGTTCAAAGAATAATATATCCTTTTTTCAGATCCAAACCAAATCACTTTTGTTCTGTCTACATTAATATTAAGGCCAGAGATTCTAAAATAAAATGTTAATGTTTATTAACAGTGTGTTCTTAAGAGATTTTCTTGTACCATTCAAAAACAAACTAGTGTCATCATATTGGAAAATCTTTTCCACAGATTGTTATACCCTAAAGGGCCTTAATATTTTTATTGTTTCTGATCCTGACTGAAAGAATTTCAGCACATAGAATGAACAGGTAAGGCGATAGAGCATCTCTGTAATAAGAACAATTCAGACATATGTCCATTTACAATGGCACAGGATTCAATATTGGTATAAAACGTTTAATTCAGGTTTTTTGATAGAATTGCAACAATTGAAAAAGTCTAAATCTTGGTACATAAAGTTCCAGGAGACAGTATCAAATGCCGCAGCAAAGTCAATTAAAAGTTATAAACCAGACATATTATTTTTTCTGTGTAAAAAAGCAGATTATATAACATTCTAATATTTGCCATTAGTCGTCTGCCCAGTAAGAATCCAGTTTGGTCTTCATTTATAATATTAACTGGAAAAAAATTAATCCGAAAAGCGATGGAGGCAAGGCATTCTTATCAGCAACATTTAGTAAACAAGTTAATCTCCAACTTTTTAAAGTAAAGTTTCTCTTAATTAATTTTGGGTAAACAGGTTATGACTCTATGTTTCTGTGTAATTGATAATTCTCCTATTGAGAATGCATAATTTATTGACCTTACTAAAAATGTACAAAAAAATCATTAAAAAAATTCCGCTGTGAAACCAATTTTTTCAGGACTAGTATTATTAGACATACGTTTTTATGAACTTAACATTTCCGTATATATCAGAGCTCCCTCAATTTCTGTTATTTTAGGAACATTTAAAATCACTTAGTGTTTCATTTAAAGATGTATTTTCAGTTTCTTTCACTTTGTATAAATGTTCATAGTGTAGTTTTGTTTCAGCAAGAATATTATCTTGTGTTTTAAAATTTCACCTATTATAGATTAAAGTACCCATAAATTTGAAACATAATTTCTGTTTCCGAGATTGCAAAAGTAACGAGTAAGTTTTTTTTCCTTCATGTATCCATTTAGCTTTGGATCGAATGAAAATTCAATCCATCCATCCATTTTTTCTGTCTTAAATCAGCAAGCTATCTTTCTTTACTTTTTAATAGTTCATAGTTTATATTTGTTTCTTTTTCAAAAAATTGATTTCTTTTAAAAGTTTTTCCTCTTTATTTATTTCTGTTTTTTTTTTTTCTTATGTGAAGCATAACTTATTGTTTTTTCTTCTAATATTTAACAGCAAGGTCTAAAAACCTGATTATTAACATTACATCTTGTTTCTTAAAGAGGCATATTTTCTATATCTGATACATCTACTGAATACTGTAGTTTTGTGTAGGTTTTGTTGTTGTTGTTGTTGTTTTTCTCACTTCATTTAGTATGTAATTTTCTTCTCTTAGGAGGGAATTATAAACTTTCCAGTAAGACCGTATTTATCAGAATTTGCAATCTAAAAACACAATTTGTTATCATGGCAATGTTACCTTTAATTCTAAATGTTTATAAATGACCAAGAAAAATGTCTGAAAACAGAAAAGCATAGAAAAGAAAACGTCAATAGATTGAAATCATATAGCTTTTATATGAAAGATAATAGATATTGCTTACCATTTTTGCATAGTTTCTGATCAGCTTCATCACATTCAGCCCAAAAGACTTCTTTATTCTGTTGAAAAACAAGACATTTGCCGCTATTCTGTATTGCAACATTTATATCTAAAAAGAAAATTACAATAACTACATAATTTATGACAATGTAGTCCATAAGTAACAGAACCAAAATAGAGAAAAACAGAATCACTAAAGAACGACAAAACGAAAAAAATGATAATGTAGCAGACTCATTCAAACCAAGCCTGTTTATTGACTATACTGGAGCATTCAAGTTACCTTTAATTTTAAACGTTTATAAATGATCAAGAAAAATATCTGAAAACAGAGTAGCATAGAAAAGAAAACGTAAATTGATTAAAGTCGTTTAAAAAATCGTTAAAAGTGATTAATAAACACTTCCTAGTACCGATCAAGCTAAATTTAACATTTAATTAGAAAAATGGGGACATTTTGACTTCAGAAACATCCACAGATGTGTTCATAGGAATCAATGTGAAACTTTCGTGCCAGTGTGGCACAAATTCGATGTTTTGTTGCAAGTAAGTGTTTGTTGTTACTGTTTTTTCTTCAAATATTGCTTATGTTATAAACACTATATATGTAGAAACAATTAATCATGATAGAGAAAACAATGTGCAGCCCTTACATTTACTTAAAAAACAAAGAATAACGCACTAACAAAAAATCAGTTTCAGAAAAAAATGAACAGTAACAAAATAAAAACAAAGGATATTATTTTATAATATATGAATATACAATTATTCGAATTATCAAGTACCCGTTTCAATCGCTCTATAAATTGACATATATTCCTTTCCACCCGCAATCCAATTTCCATCATAAGAAATATCACATTCAGGAAATTTTATCTCATCGTTTAGTATTACACTCAGACAAAAGCACTGCAATAACATGGAAAAAAGAAATTACAAAGAATCTTTCATAATACTGGCTCACCAGAAACAACTGCTCTTTAGTGTTGGAAAATATCCAAGTTCAATATTTTCTTATATTGAATTTGAGCACAGAATATGTTTAAACAATAATTTGAAGAAATGCCATATCCCTTCAGCTTAAATGGAGCCAATCAAATTAATATGAGCAAACTTGATAAAATACTACCCAAGAATGCTACAGACAAAGTTTGGTGATCATGTTTAAAGATTTTTTTCTATTTTAAGCTCTGTTGACTCCTGAAAGGGGGCAATAGAAATGACATGAGTAAATTTAATTGTGACTGTCATAAGGATGCTACAGACCAAATTTGAAGTAAATATGTCCAGCAGTTTCAGAGAAAAAGGCGATTGTTGACGCACGACGACGGACACCGGAGCACCCCCTTTGATACTAATAGCTCACTCTGAACCTTCGGTTCTGGTGAGATAAAAAGCAACCAAACAAATATTATCATCATAATAAAACGAAAAACCAATATACTCTTCAAAAAATAATTTCATTTTTACAAAGGCAAATCCATGTTTAGATTGATATATCATCGGCTGTCCTAAATTTGTTCATGTCCTAGAGTTTTAACTGAAAGGATATTTAAATAATCTGACAATTTTTTTCAACATAGAACGCTTGAACATTAGAAAAAAAGTGTCAATTATCACTGTTTAAATGCTTAAGGTTACGAATAATGGCCGCCTGCCGATACTTCTGATATATTTTGTATGTTTTTTAAAGAGCCTACCGTGCCATTATTTAATCCAATATGATTGTAATCATATTGTTTGCACACTGAAAAGCAGTTGCCTGGGGAATTCCTCTTTAATGTCAACCAGACCTTTGGTTCTGTATTTGTCAAACGACCACATCCTGAAATGAGTTTTATTTTATGTTTGAATTTTACAACTGAGATAACCTGTTGTATAACTATGGACAAACACAGGTAAAAAAGGTTTCTATGAAATTTAATCATGTTTGTTATTACAATTTTTGCAATAACAAACTGACCTGAGCCGTCTTTCAATTCTGATAAATTTTGTTAGCACCAATGAAATTATACTTCTATCTAGTATGTTCGTATTAAAGTTAAACCCAAGTTACACACATCCATTAGTAGGGTTACTCGTTAGGGTCATTTCGACATGCATATGACTTGAAACAACAAATGATGAAAAGCCAGAAGTACGATGATGAAATAACGAAAGCAGGATGATGAAAACGTGATATAATTTCGTGTTTCCAACATCGCACTTTCGATCTTACTCTACAATGGTTTCGTTATTTCAATATTTTATCATCGCGGTTCCGGCTTTTCACCATCGTGGTGTGCGTTTTTACTTTTCACTTTCGAAATTTTTATCACCGTGGTCTCCACTTTTGACCTTTATACTTTCGACTTTTCATCGTCGTTCTTTCGGTCTTACACTGTCGTAGTATTTTCTTCCTGTTTTGCATGTGCACATAGATCATAACTTTTGATTGCGATTTTAGAAAATATTTCATTTTTATTAAGGATACAATGGATCATGATGTTAGCATATGTTAAGTATATTCTGCGTTTTGCGTAATTTAAAAAAAAAAAAAAAAAAAAAAAAAAAAAAAAAAAAAACTACCAGTTACATCTTTCCAATGATTGTCATATGGGAATAACTGTGATGAAAACTCGAAGTAAAGATGGTGAAAAGTGGAACCCAAGATGATGAAAATCGAAAGTACGATGGTGAAATGTCGGATAAAAGAAACAGAGCAATCACTATGGTAAAAGGTTGAAAGTATGATGATAAAAACACGAAATTATATCAAGTTTTCAATATCATGGTAACGTTATTCCAACTTTGCACCATTGTATTTTCGTTGTTTCAAGCTATGTGTGTGTTACGATGAGAAAATGGGACTGTCAAAATAACCATTTTAGTCAGAAAAAAGAAACATAAATTTCTGCCATTTTGTTTTATTTTTTGTGTGCCCACCGATCTGTTAATTTCATCACAATTTTGTTTGGTAAACTTTATTTAACGTCATTATGACGTCATAACGTCATATCATCAACTTCCATGACTACGTCAGTGTTGTTATAATTAAGTTACTTTGTTGATTGTGAACAAACATTAAAGTGAAATATATTTATTTGGTGTTGGCTCAGCATTAATACGGTGTTTGATTTTATACGGTCAAATGACAGGACCAAATAAGAAGTAAGTCTTGAAAACGGTCGGCTTTCTAGTGAAGAGTTGAGCCTTCACAACGAAAAAAAGGCACTCTTAGAAAGGTCCTCTACCCTTGAAAGAAGCAAGTCTTAGCGATGTCCACTTCCAAGCAAAGAAGGTCCGCTTCATAGAAAGGAAGCAAGTCCAAGAATCGCAGCAAGTCTAAGAAGCATAGCTAGTCTAAAATTGCAGTAAGTCTAATACTGCCGCAAGTATTATACTGCAGCAAGTCCAACTGGCGCAGCAAGTCTAATTAGCGAAGCAAAACCAAGGAGTCGAGCAATTCACAAGTTCCGCTCGGAATATCAACTAAAATCAAGTGAAATTTGACAGAGACACATTACTTCGGTGATTGATCGGTAGCTTTTTAGCCAAATTGTTGAATGAACCGATAAAAATGTATTGAACACCGATATCGCTTACTGGTAAACTGCAATCTACCTTTTTACGTCTACTGGGGAAGATAGGTTTTATTGATGATAAATTATAAATTAGGATTTTTAAATTTATGTGAAAGTTAGCAGTGAACAGTGGGCTAAGCAAAAACGCATTACAATTTATGTAAAGAATTCAATTATCTTATGGAATACTTAGCTTATTTGGCGATCTAACGGGGCATTCCTAAATATAGTGTAAAATATGATCTGCTGGAGTGCTAAGCTGCCTTGGCAACCTGTCAGGGTATTCCAAAATATAGTGTATAAAATGCTTCGCTGTAATGCTCGGTTACCTAAGCAATCTAGCGGGGCTTTCTTAGATATAATACAAAATTGATCTGCTGAAATGCCGAGCTGGCAGATTAATCTTGCGGGGCATTTATAAAAATAATGTTATAAATTTTCTATTGGAATGACGAGCTCGCAGAGCAATCTAGCGGGACATTCCTAAAATTTTGTAAAAAGATCCTTAGCTTGAATGCTCAGTCCAGCTAGGCATTCTGAAATATAGAGTTAAAATGCTCTGCTACAATGCCCAGCTGACAGAACAAAATAACGGGGCATTCTTTTATAAAGTATAAAAATGGTTTGCTAGAAAGCTCTGCTGATCTTTGAAAAAAGATGAGATGGAATGGTCAGATGGCTAGGGAATCTAGCCAGGCATTTCTAAATATAGTGTAAAATGCTCTACTGGGAAGGCAATTTAGCAGGGCATTCCTTATTATAGTGCACGAAATACTCTGCACAATGATCAGCTAGCAAAGCAATCTTTCAGGGAGTTTGATTGGCAATGGAGATAATTTTTGAAGGGACCCTCAAAAATCTACTTCTGTGGACTACAACTCATTCTTGAACACTCGCAGACTTTCAGAAATTGTCGGTGCAAATGATGATAATGACATTTTTTTTCTAGGGACCGTCCAGAGTCCGTTTCGTTCGCGTGCGACTGATTCTGTGGCACTCGCAATTGCATTCTTCGAGGAATTTGGGGTGGCAATGGAGATAATGACATTTTTTTACTTCTAGGACCATCCAGAGTTTATTTGATCTGCAACTACTTCCCGGACACTCGCAGACTTTCAGGAATTTTTGGTGTCAATGAAGATAATGACATTTTTATTTGGACCCTCCACATTCCGTTTTTTTCGTGTGCAACTGATTTTTGTCATTAGAACTCTTGAGGGTCCCTAAAAGTAGAAAGTGTCAAAAAGTTTGCGAGTGCGCAAGAATCAGTCACAGACCAACAAAATGGACTCTGATTGACCCTTAGAGGTTAAAAATGTAATTATCTGCAATGGCTTTAAATATTCCTGAAACTCTGCTTGTGTCCCAGAGTAAGTCGCAAACCAACGAAATGAACGCTTGAGGGTCAATAGTAGTTTAAATATCATTTTCTCCGTTGCCACCTAAAATTTCTTAAAGTTTGCAAGTGCTCATTCGCAGACCATTGAGATGGACTTAGAGGGGTTCCTAGACGTTTAATAATGTCATTATCTGCATTGGCACTAACTATTTTTGAAAGTCTACGAGGGCCTAAGAATCAGTCGCTGACAAACGAAATGCACGTCTTGGGAATAGCTAGAGCCCAAAATATGTTATAAATCCATTTTTGTCTTTAGAACCCTTGAGGGTCCCTAGAAGTAGAAAATGTCAGTCAAAAAGTTTGTGAGTGCACCAGAATCAGTCGCAGACCAACAAAATGGACTCTGATTGATCCTTAGAGGTTAAAAATGTAATTATCTGCAATGGCCTTAAATATTCCTGAAACTCTGCTTGTGTCCCAGAGTAAGTCGCAAACCAACGAAATGAACGCTTGAGGGTCAAAATTAGTTAAAATATCATTTTCTCCGTTGCCACCTAAAATTTCTTAAAGTTTGCAAGTGCCCATTCGCAGATCATTGAGATGGACTAAGGGGGGGTCCCTAGACGTTTAATAATGTCATTATCTGCATTGGCACTAAATATTTCTGAAAGTCTACGAGGGCCTAAGAATCAGTCGCTGACAAACGAAATGCACGTCTGGGGAATAACTAGAGCCCAAAATATGTTATAAATCCATTTATTCCAAAATTCTTTAAATAGAGAGAAATAAAGAATCCCTAAAAAACGTACTAAACGATAAAATCAAACAAGAGGGTCATGATGGCCCTGAGTCGCTCACCATAAACAACTGCTTTTCAGTGTTGGAATGTCAATATATTCTAATATTAAATTTGAGCATAGAATATGTTTAAACAATAATTTGAAGAAATGCCATGACCTGGGGTATTTAGGCTTTAACTTAAACGGGGCTAATCAAATTAATATAAGCGAACTTGATAAAGAGTACCCAAGAATGCTACAAGCAGAGTTTGGTGATCATCCATCAATTGGTTCTGAAGAAGAAGCTGTTTAAAGGTTTTTCTATTTTTAGCTTTAGCAGCCCCTAAAAGGGGCCAATCAAATTAATATGAGCAAACTTGATAAAAGATTACCCAAAAATCCTACGACAAAGTTTGGTGATCATCCATGAATAAGTTCTGTAGGAGATGTTCAAACGCATTTCTATTTTTAATTTAAGCGGCTCCTAAAAGGGGCTTATCAAATTAATATGAGCAAACTTAATAAAAGACTACCCAAGAATGCTACAGGCAATTAAAGTTTGGTGATCATTCATCAATTAGTTCTGTAGCAAAAGACGTTTAAATGTATATCTATTTTCAATTTTGGCGGCCACTAAAAGGGACCAATGAAAAAAATATGCGCAAACTTGATAAAAGACTACCCAACAATGCTTCAGAAATGCTTCAGACAAAGTTTGGTGATCATCCATCCATTAGTTCTTTAGAAATAGACATAAAGGTAATTCTATTTTTAGATTTTGCGGCCCCTAAAAGTGGCCAATCAAATAAATATGAGCAAACTTGATAAAACACTACCCAAGAATGCTACAGGCAAAGTTTAATGATCATCCATCAATTAGTTCGGTAGGAGAAGATGTTTAAAGCTTTTTCTATTTTTAGTTCTAGAGACCCCTAAAAGGGGCCACTCAAAATAATATTAACAAACTTGATAAAAGACTACCCAAGAATGCTACAGACAAAGTTTGGTGATCATCTATCAATTAGTTCTGTAGAAATAGACGTTAAAAGGTTTTTCTATTTTTAGCTTTAGCGGCCCCTAAAAGGGGCCAATCAAATTCATATGAGCAAACTTGATAAAAGACTGCCTAAGAATGCTACAGACAAATAATATTATGATAAACAAGATCAACAAGAAAAGGCGGCGTTCAATGAACGCAACCCCCATATGACACAGCAACAAGAACCAATGGCTGGTATTACCAAAGTTTGGTAATAATCCATCCATTAGTTCTTTAGATGAAGACGTTTAAAGGTTTTCCTATTTTTAGACATAGAAACCCCTAAAAGGGGCCAATCAAACAAATATGAGCAAACTTGATAAAAGACTACCAAAGAATGCTACAGACTGGGTTTGGTGATCATAAATCCATTAGTTCTGTAGAAGATGTTTGAAGGTTATTCTATTTTTAGCTCTGCTGACCCCTAAAAGGGGCCAATTGGAATAACATGACCAAATTCAAGTGTGACTGTCACAAGGATGCTACAGACCAAATTTGAAGTAAATCTGCTTAGTAGTTTCAGAGACGAATACGATTGTTGACGCATGACGACGGACGATTGACGCCGGAGCATCCCCCTTTGATACTAATAGCTCACCCTGAGTCTTCGTCTCTTGTGAGCTAAAAATGTTGTAGACTCGGTTTGTTTGAGTCTGTTCATGGACGGTAATGCAAGTTACCGTCCAAACCCCTTAGCACAGGCTTAAACAGTATTCAACATTTAACATGAACTAGTAAAATTTGGACTTTGAAACACCCACGGATGTGTTTATATGGCGGTTATCATGAAACCTTCAATGCGGCACGTTCCATTCCATGAAAAGCGGCATAATTATGGCCCAGCAGAGCATTTTTACAGTATATTTTAGGAATGTACCGCTATATTGCTCTGCCAGCTGAGTAATTAGGAATACCCTAGTAAAGTGTTCAGTCAGATCAACATTCTAGCAGAACATTTTACACTTTAAGAAAGGAATGCCCTGCTAGAATGCTCTGTCAGCTAAGCATTCCAGCAGAGCATTTAACACCCTAATTTAGAATGACCCGCTTTATTGCTCTACTAGCTGAGCATTCTATTCGGGCTTGTTTACTCTATATTTCAGAGAGTGCTAGATTGTTAGATTCTTCTGCCAGCTCGGCAGCAATTTTAAAGAATGCCCTGCTAGATTACGTAGCCAGCTGAGCATTCTACTAGAGCATCTGTACACTATATATAGGAATGCTCTGATAGATTTTGCAGCCAGCTCAGCATTCCGGCAGAGTTTTTTATGTTTTATTTCAGAATACTCTTCTAAACTGCTTAGCCAGCTGAGCATTCCCGCAGAGCATTTTTCGAATTTCAAAACTTTAAAAATGCCTTGCTAGATGTCTTAGCCACCTCAGCTTAGCAGCTGTGCATACCAGCTGAGAATTTTTATACTATTTTCAGAATGCTTTGCCAGACTGCCTAGAAAGCTGAGCTTTATAACACTATTTTTTTTTGGAATCCCCAACTGCTTTGTTCTGCCAGTTCGGCATTGCAGTAGAGCATTTTTACACTATATTTAGGAATCCCCTGCGTTATTGCCTAGCCAGCTTAGCATACCAGCAAATAATTTTTACACTATATTTAGGAATGCACTGTTTAATTGCCTAGCCAACTGAGCATTCCAGCAAAACATTTTAAACAATTGTTTTGAATGTCCCACTGTATTGCCTTGCCACCTGAGCATTTTATAGATTTTTGTGTCGCCTCTACGGAGTAGTGGCGACATATAGGGATCACTTCTCCGTTGTCTGTCTGTCCGTCTGTCTGTCTGTCCCTCCGTCCGTCACAAAACTTGTCCGGACTACCCCTCATAAACTACTGGTGCAATTTCATCCAAACTTTACAGGAATGATCAGTACCAAGTCTAGTTGTGCATATTGTCAGCATTTTCCGGTTCAATGATTTTTGTCAGAGTTATGGCCCTTTAATAATTTTTATTTTTAAAGTTTGTCCGGACTAGTTCTCTTATACTACTAATGCAATTTCAATGAAACTTTACAGGATTGATCTGTAGCTCAATGCCTTGCGCATATTGCATGGGTTTTCCGGTTGAATGATTTTTGGCCGAGTTATGGCCCTTTGAAAAAAAGGTTTTTTTTTTTCTGTGTGTTGCCAGATACACAAAAGCTTGTCCGGACTCCTCCTCATAAACTACTGGTGCAATTTCATCCAAACTTTACAGGAATGATCAGTACCAAGTTTAGTTGTGCATATTGTCAGCATTTTCCGGTTTAATGATTTTTGTCAGAGTTATGGCCCTTTGATAATTTTTATTTTTAAAGTTTGTCCGGACTAGTTCTCTTATACCACTTATGCAATTTCATTGAAACTTTACAGGATTGATCTGTAGCTCAAGTCCTTGCGCATATTGCACGGGTTTTCCGGTTGAATGATTTTTGGCCGAGTTATGGCCCTTTGATAAAAAGGTGTTTTTTTCTGTGTGTTGCCAGATACGCAAAAGCTTGTCCGGACTACTCCTCATAAGCTACTGGTGCAATTTTATCCAAGCTTTACATGAATGATCAGTACCAAGTCTTGTTGTGCACTGTCCGTCTGTCTGTCCGTCTGTCTGTCCGTCTGTCACAAAATTTGTCCCAACATGAAATTGGCCATTATGAGGCGACACATGTGATTACTGATCGCTCTTGTTTCCTCTATATTTAAGAATGCAATGCCAGATTGCTCTGCCAACTGAGCATGTTTACTAAATATTTTGGAATGTCCCGCTAGATTGCTTAATAAGCTGAGATAATAAAGTTTTCCTCGCTATGTTGCTCTGTAGGCTAAGCATTCTAGTAGCGCATTTTTACCCTATATTTTAGAATGCTCTGCTGGACTGCTTAGCTTCCTTTAGGAATGTACTGTTAGATTGCTCTGCCACCGGCATTCCATCAAAAAATCTATAACGCCCTATTAACAAATGACCCGAGAGATTGCTCTGTCAGCTCGGTTTTTAGCAGAGCAATTTTATTCTATATTTGAGAATGTCTTGCTTAGCCAGCAGAGCATTTTTACACTTAATTTAGGAATGCCTTGCTAAATAGCCAAGACAGCTGAGTATTCCACTTCGGCACTTAAACACTATATTTTGGAATGCCTCGCAGCTGAGCATCTCAAGAGAGCATTTTTACACTAATTTTAGGAATGCCTTGGTAGATAGCCAAGACAGCTTAGTATTTCGTCACTATATTTTGAAAATCCCCTGCTAGATTGCTTCGCCAGCTTAGCATTATAGCAGATCATTGATTTTTATTTAAATAAAATGCCTTTTTGCTTAACTCACTTTTCATTGCTAACTTCTCACATTTTTTTAAATTGTTTGAAGATTCCCGATTTGCGGATATGTTATCAAATAATCGATTCTACGACCAATACGATATCACCGTTGGGCCACCGATAAGCAACCGATCAAGTTATACATATCACCAAACACTCCAGTTACACAGAGCCATCGGTGTTTGATCGGTAGTTTTTTAGCCAAATTATGGAGTAAACCGAAGGCAACGAATTTAACACCGATATCACCTATTGGTCACCTGTTTTCCAACTTTCAACTGCTATTGGGGAAAGATAAGTTTTATCGGTGAAAAATTACCGATTGGGGTTTTTAAACATTCTCGATCGGTGAAAATATTTTACAAATAACCGAAAGCAACCTTTATCACGAGATATGCAAGCTCTTAATCACCGATATCGCCAATCGGAAAAAAGACAACCAAATATGAATCACCGGCCATATCTGACGGAAAGTGTTTTCACAAAAAAAAAAACAGAAATAAAATCACGCATGACAACTGACCATAACAGCGAGTAAATTCAAAATTAAATGACCAATTGGGGTTCAAACGTCTGTGTGAGTTTGGCCCTCTTAGACTTAAGGAGGGTAATTAAAATGTCGTCTTTAGTCAGTTTTTAAGGTGGTTAATAATAATCCTTTTTGTGATCATCGTGTTATCATTGGTTTAAATGAATATGAAATATTATTTGTGCTTACCAATGTATTCAAATGCTGTCTCTTTCTTGAAATAACCAACCCAAGCGTCTTCATTTTGATTCAAGTCAGTTGTTATATTTACTTTAAATGATGAATTATCCACTTGTATGACTGGTGTTGCAAAATTCATTTTATTTTTTGCGTCATCCCACGAGAAAGTTTCGTTCGACAGGAAATAATTTGCTGAAACTGCCAAATATGTCATGTGAAAATAGTATCTCTAACATTTTCATGTATTACTTAATGTGAATAAGTTTAATTGTATATATTTAATTGCATGACTATAAACGTATGTTCATCTTTTACATAGTCTTCGGGTGTACATTTTGCAATATATATATATATATATGAAAGGAGTAAAGCGTTAATAAGCAAAACATATAAAACATTTCAAAAGGTATACAATCACAATGTTTTCATAGTCTTCTGGCATATCTTATTATTTCACAAACATAAGTCTAACAAATAGGAAGCCTCACAAAACTACTTTTTATCAGGTTTAACCATGATTTTGCGCATTTCCCGTTTTATCGTAGACAAACAAATATTATTCTTTCAATTAAGATCCACAGACAGTTATTCTACTGAATGTCACTCACATATGCAAAGAAGAACACGACTCACAAAACCTCAAGTCAAATAAGCAGCATATGTCATCTCGATTTGAATATATTCTTAAAAAATATATATATTTGCATTACGAGCAGCTTAATTTTACAGTTTATCATAATTATGAATAATGAATTTAAATGAATCATTATACAAACGCGTCCTTCATTGATATACATGTTAAAGAAATTTTATGACAGTACTTTATTTTGGTAGTTGTTTATTTTCTTTGTTTGTCATGTTATTAAATGAATTACTAAAAATATATTTCCAAAAAAGCAGTTATTGTATCATTGTAAATAGGAAACTTAACAAGAACATAACTTCATTGTATGGCATAAAATGCAAAGTCGCTGATTTTGGTAATTTTCAACATACCAAAAATAAGTCTTCACACTTCTTTCAATTAGGAATTATTCGAAAAAAAATTCGACATACAAAAATCTTTTAACACATAGTTTATGAGAAATTGTTTGAAGTAGGATTAAACATACTGGAATAAGTCTAAAAACTTAGTCTATGACGAGATATTTGAAGATGAGTTCAATATACCGAAAAGAATCTTAGGACATAGTTTATAGTTAATAGTTTTTAAGGATTTAACAGAAAATGCAACATACAGAAAAAAGGTCACAACACATAGTTAATGTGAAAGAAAACTAGGAAAAGACATATCCTTCCGTTTAATATGTTTTTGAATAACATTTTCACATCTAATTCAAATTACAACCTGATGTTTATCAGACTAAATGTAATTTTAAACAAGAGTATATTACCCATTTGAAAAAATGAGACGTGCCATGATAATTTAAGTGTCTAACATACAAATGTATGTAGAACTTCTACCCGTTCTCTGTTTAGATCTAGTTTAATTGTATTTTCTTGTTGCAACAATTCGGTAATTAATTTAAGCTTACAAAATTTTATATAAAGATTATTGAAATTATATATTACCATTAGCAGCCGTAATCCAAAGAAACATCCAACACACTCGTAATGTCCGCGACATTTTAAAACAAAACTTATTAAAATATCTACACAACCATACTCTGACTGCGTTCTTCGTCTTTTAAATGATTAGATAAAAATGTTTTCAAAACAGGTAATGATACGCTAAAACAAGGAAGTGAATAGTTTAAAAACAGTCGAAATAAATACCCCGACTGCTTTATCTGTACCCTCACGATAACAAAATATTTCAGTCGGCAATTACATGTACGTATAGTTGTTTTACTACATTTAAAATTGGTCAAAAACAGTGTGTAAAACTGTCGATTTACTAGACTGATTATGGTTAGCCGATTTACTATTGTAATGTTTTTTTCTTTTTCATGAAACTCGTCATAGTGAATGTGTACAAAATAATGATAAATGATAATTATTATATATGATTGTTTATTGTAATTGTCCCCATATCCATGATTCCACATCCCGCCATTTAAATACGTTAGCGCCTAATACTCTTTTTTAATATGCTTGTACATTGTATTTGAATACCCGTTATTTAATCAAGATTATGTTCGGTGAATTTAAAATAAAACGTGCTACTCGGATGGATATAAAGATTTCTCTTATAAAATATTGTACATGAATCGATGTTGACAGCTCTTGCCAAACTTTTCCATTGACTGATTTATTTAATATCAATATTGAATTCATGAAGCATGAACTATTTCTTTATTACACTATAAAATGTTTATACACTGATAAGACGTTTTCACATGAGGAAGTAAACTATAGATCTCTTTGAAAAAAACTAGTGCCACTTAATATGAAGTGTATGTGTGTAGCCAACAGTGTGCTTAATAAGCACTCACCTGATAAGGCTCAAAAAGCAGCTTTCGTTGTAGAGTACCCCGTCAATGTCCCCAGTCATACTCTTAAATGATTGTTTTAATCACGAAATTGTGTGTTTTTAACTCCACGCAATTTTCAATGTATAAGCCCGTGAAATGAACCTTTAGCCGAAAAAACGTTACTGTACAACGGTCAGTGAGCACCTAAATGCACAGTAACTAGTGACAATAATGAAGTTAAAAGAAAGTTAGCCTTGAAGAGGGCCTGTTTGTGCCAGCATAGGGTGCTGCCGTTCAAGTCGTCTCGAAAAAGGGGCTTATGCACCCTAGTAACCTTCCGCGTCGCCTCTGCCACATTTTAGGACCACTCCATTCGGCTTCAGACACACAATGTACTACAAATTAGGAAGTGAATAACAGGGAAAGAGGAAAAAATAGCCGTTCGTAATTAGAATTAAATGAAAATAAACTTGATATCAATTTCAATCAGTCGTTCATTTTGAAAAGTTGTTTAATTGTATTTAAGCGACATTGTTGGCAAAAATGTATCAGTTAAAAGTGACAAAGTATTTGATAAAATGTCAATGCATATACATGTAAGATTGAAATTAAATTATGGTCTTACGTTCTTTAAACTCGGGGGGTGGGGTGTCCGTTGCCGAGTGGTTATGGTCGTTGACTTCAAACCACTTGCCCCCTACCGCTGTGGGTTTGAATCCAGACAGGGACTTAGGATTCTTTCATGTGAGGAAGCTATCCAGTAAGCTTACGAAACTTTTGTGGTTCTACTCAGGTGCCCGTTCGTGCCTGAAAAAATGCACAGAGGGGCACCTGAGGTCTTCCTCCACCAGTTAAGTTGGAACGTCGCAATATGACCTATACTGTGTTGGTGAGACGTAAAATCCGATCAAACAAACAAACAAACAAAATCTTTAAACTCGTCACAGTGAATACTCTTCAAATATGATAATATTCTTCATTATATTATGATGGATTTAAATAAATCCCACATACCAACACTCCCCCTTTTCCCCTATTCCCTTTTTGATATAAATTGACATTTTTTCCGTTTATATGGACTAAAATAACAATTATTTGTTTACCCGATATTTTGTTGAACATTAAGTACACATTAAGGAAATCTTTAATAGGATTTCGTGAAAGGTTTTATAGTTGTTAAAATCTCTCTTGCAGAATTATTACTATAACAACTATTCTCTTAACGTACAAATACGGAAATTTATTTTGCATGAAATATGTTTTCATGATGCTATTAAATATTTTTCAACACTATTAAGAAGTTGATACTTAAGGAAGTAAACTTAGAGGTAGACAAATTCCTCGGTATTCAGGTATTTAAAAAGCTAATGCGCAGTAACTTAAACACTTGGGTCATAAATATTTACAACTTTAACCTCTCCTTTATTACAACACCGAAGTGTGACTCCACTTAAAAAATCATATTCTATTTTTCTTTATAATAATGGTGAAAAATATGATATACGGAAGATGTCATGTACAGAAAAAAATCACAGCTTGCATTGATTAATCTAAAGATATCTCAAGTATAGATCAATGCATAATGTATAACTTTATACTACTTTTTTTATAGTGTTAATAGCGAGATAAAGAATAAAACTTAACACACACGTGCCCATTCCAATGCAAAACAATTAATTTTTATGTTTTGGTGGTTATAATTTGAAATGCATTTATTTCTAAAGAACATTTGATTAATTTACTTTGCATCACTGCGATTTTTCACCTTAATCATATGCGTTATTCTGTACCGTATTGATTACCTCCCTTGTTTAAGTGCTAAATACGCTTACTAAACTATAAATACATGCACATATGGGTTTTAAATGTTAGAAAATGAAATGATAAACTAGTTAGATGTCTTTCTCAAATACCGATATCATGTTTAAGATATGTGTCTTTTATATTGATTTGTTCTAATAATAAAAGAAATATAACATCTCGAACAGTTTGTTCACCCTTAACAAGATTATGTGAGCGTTGGCTAGCTCCTCCGTTGACATTCCTTGACTAGGGTGTATACTGAGTTCCATCACCATCAGTGTGATGTTAAAGTTATATGATATTAATAATTTTGTTTATCAAACTTTCCATATATTGATATATGATTATGAAACGTAACTCTCTTTTTATGTAAATATGGCAAGTTAATAATAATTATAAATAAAACAATTAGGAAAAAAAACAAACAAACAAAACATACTCATACATCAAGAGTAAAAACTATTTGTATGCAATGTTTGTATAACGCACATGACTTAATGCGAAAATATATTCAAGATGTGACATTATGTGTCAGATTCCCTCAAGATGATCAAAAACCTTTTATATATAAATATACAACTAGTGAATGAGCTTGATGTGTTTTGACCATTTATCAAGCCAAAAGAAGCCAATGTTGACAGCTGTTCTTCCATGCAACACAATTCTTACAGGTGTCTAAACCCGCAACACAATTTTAATACCTGTCTTATGCCGCAACACAATTTTTACAGCTGTCCAATGCCGCAACACAATATTTACAGCTGTCCAATACCGCAACACAATTTTATGACTTTCCAATGCTACAACATATAATTTTAATAGCTGTTAAATACTGTTACACTTTTTTTTCGATCAAATTCTTGGTCATATCTCGGCGGTCGACCAACCTAGCCGGCTTTGCTGGAAATCTAACTAGTTGTTACACATTAAGTAACCCACATGATTTTTGAATTACTATTACACTTGATGTTCGAGATCAGTTGTCACAGAAAAATTTCGCACGAGGATCGAACAAGCGGCAACTGGATTATACATCCAATGCTATCCCTTATGAGCTAAGCAGGCGGGGGGGGGGTATGATTTCAAATTTGCATTAAGCCACGTGCGATGAAATTAATATATAAATACTTATGAGTATTGAATTCAGGTATAAGATGAATGGCATGACGAAAATGAACATTTTCTGTTGAGCTTTCAAGTCACTTAAAAATGTAAAAAACATCATATAGCGACTGTCCACTTGTACTGGTCGATGAAGATCTCATGTGCTCTTTGGTAAATATATTAGACAAAGCGGGCACATAAATGGCTATCATACAATTATTTAAAATAACTCTGTTTGTTAAGAAATCGGAAAGTTCATTTTCAAATCATACCATACAGCTTGATTTCTACAAATATTTTCAGGAGTCATTACTGTTTAGACTTAATTGAAAACAGACACAGTTAAATCCTTGAATGTACCAAATAGAATGTATATTAAATTATGGAAGTCAAAATACCAATTTGTTTACAGTTTGCCACCTTTCTGACATTTTTTTCCTATTCGTTTTTCTTAAGTTTTCACATTTAGGACTATTTTTTCTTCGGGTGATCTGCATCTCACATGTTCTTTAATTATCAATTAGACAAAGCAGGCACTTGAATGAATTATCGGCTGTTAAAGCGGCCTTCAATATTTCTAATGATTAAATGTGTTATTTTCAGATAAAGCGCTTCATATAATTGTAAAATCAAATAATTAAGATTGAAAATAAAATTTTGGGACGATGAAATACATAAACAAGAAGGAAATCCCTCTTATACAACTGTTAATTAGTATAGCTGACGATACATTTTTCCGAAATTTCTATTTATAGACATGAACGTCACTGAGGCGTTATAAATCATGTAAATAGCCCTCGCAATTATAATAGTGATTTAGTATTTTGTATGGAAGTCATAATAACACTTTGTTTACATTTTGCTGACATTTATTTTTTTCACATTTATCACTATTTTCTTCAGATAATCAGCATCTCATATGTTCTTAATCAATCATAAAACACATATTTCCATTTCTACTGAATGAAAAATGTATTCATTTCTGAGAAATGATGTGTCTTTAAGTCAATATAAATATACACAAAATATATTAAATCATATCGGTTTTAATTTAACAACTAATATAAGCATCAATTGGAGCTTGTTTTCTTAAGAGGGATTTCATAATCGCCATCGTCTGTCAAAAAGTTTGTTTCTTTCTTATCCGTTTCAACTACTTCCGAATAAATGGAACTTGATTTCATAAGAGGAATTTCATAACCGTCATCCCCTATGAACTTATTTGTTTCTTTCTTATCCATTTCAGTTACTTCCGAATAAATGTAATCGTCCTCCTTTTTAAATAGTGGTGTTATGTAGTGATTCTGACTGCTTTCTTGTCTGACTGGTGCCTCTTGCGTTGACTTTCTGAAAAAAAGAAGTAAAAAGATAAAATTGGTAATTTAAATTGTTATGCAATGGAAACATTGTAGTATAACCATTGTCTTAAAGGGAGTCCCCCGAGGTGTTTTAACATTAAGGGACTGGAACAATTTTTCCGAGATTCGTGTCCCAACTGGTAACGGTCTGGACCAATTACTTGTGTGCGAAATTCCAGGCCATTCCCTCGCCCCGTTTTCCCAAAATAATCATTTTTATTCTGCAAAATGACACAACAATGAAAAGCGTTGCAACGCTTTTGACTCAAATCCGGGTAAAAAATCGCAAAAAAAAAATCGATTTCAAATTGGTTTTGAGTATAATTCTTATCATTCTTTGCAGACTTTTCCATTTCAGTGCTCCATTTGATCTTCGTAAGGTTTACAAATTTTATGGTTTTAGGCCTTTGGACCTCAGTGGAGTTTCTTTAAAACCTTTGGGGCTTTGAAAAATCTACAAGTACAAACACGCAGACAGTTAATGCGAACCACCCACTTGAAGAAGTAAATGTTATTTATGAAACAATCAGTTTTATATAACCAAACGTAGATAAATTCATTAAAAAAAACTGTTAAATATGTTTTTCGTAATTTGTTTTATTTCATTACATAGCTGTAATGAAGCTCCACAATTTTAGACAGCGCCCTGTAGTTTTCATTTCTGCAGCATAAATTTCACATAAATTGAAAAAACGGGCTGCTCATCTCCCCATGTCAAAACACATACAAGCTAAATTTTCGAACACTTGAGATGGTACAAAGAACATGTAGTTCACATTTGTGTAGACGATGAATTGAATACCATAAAATTATATTGAAGTATAATTATTTAGCCAACGTTTTCTTGTTTAAGGCACACGCATAACTTTCGGATAGACTATACCTTTTACTTTGGGACAGACTATGCATTCCAGTATGGGACAGACTGTGCATCTCGCTTTATGACATAAAGTGCATTTCACTTTGGGTCATAGTTTTTGATGAACTGTGCATCTCACTTTGGAACAGACTGTGCATTACAGTTTGGGACAGAATATATCTTACTTTGGATCAGACTGTGCATACTTTTGAACAGACAGTGCCTCTCAATTTGGGAATGAATGTGTATCATACTTTAGGACAGACTGTGTATCTCACTTTGGAACAGACCGTGCATCTCACTTTGGAACAGACCGTGCAACATACTTTGGGACAGACTGTGCATCTCACTTTCGGACGGACTGTACATCATACTTTTGGACAGACTGTGCATCTCAGTTTGGGAATGACTGTGCATCATACTTTAAAACAGACTGTGCATCTCACTTTTGGACAGGCTCTTTACAGGTCTTACGCTCATTTATACTTTAAATCTAGCAACTGAAGTACCTCTTTTTCCAGATGATGACTGCTACGATGATACCAACGATGAACACAACTAAGAAAATAGCCACAAAAACATACACAGAAGCTGAAAAGACAACCAATATCACTCTTATACAAATGGAGCTAATTACCAAATCTTGTTGGGTTGTTTTTTGTTTTTTTATATTCTCGTTACAGATGCCTTTAAAAGCTGCATAATATCAAAAAAGTTAAGTTTCAGACCTTTTTAATTCGGTAACAGAAGATCTACAGTAACGTTATTAAGACGTTTCTAAATGCTTCTCCGTATTATAGGTTCGCTCCACAAAAAAAACAAGCATATATTTAGACATTTCATTATTTCATATAAAAGTTGCATTTACGGCTTTGAAAATAATATCTTGGTGTATACCCCTTACTTAAGGGATAAAAAACTAACACAGTAAGCAACTGCTGGGTTTGATTTATTCAGCTCATCCCCTTGATATTAATTTTTACCTGGGCGTTGGGTATTTGGTGTTCTTTCATGCTTACATAGTCTTCTCATCTTTCTATTGTTCTCAGAAAACAGGACGATAGTAACGTTGTTTTCGTTCTTTGTTAGATATCCGTAGCGGATATTACTGCCTTCTACAAGTTCACCTATGTAATAAGAGGATAAAAACGTGCGTAAAAGGAGTTTACTACATCAACGGTCTTTATGGTTTCAATGTTTATTGCATTATAAAAGAACAATAATGTTATACCAGCGACAAAATTTATCATGAATGCACCCCCCCCCCCTTTAAAAGTAGTGTAATTTTCGTATATATTTGATACATGTAAGTGTATAATTATGTTATTGTATATAAACATGCATTCCAAAATGTTAAAACATAAACCTTGAAGTAAACATTTTTGTATATGATGAGTCCTTTAAACATATCTTATTTTAACCCATGAGATACATTTGCAAGTCGGTTATTCATTTTTGTGAAATAAAAACCTTATCGCCATTGTTGAAATTTGCAAAGTTTATCTGTGTAACTTGTGTTTGGTTTCAAGTAATACGATATCATTTATCCAAAAAGCTTGAAGCATTTTCTGTTTATGTTTATATTGTTTAAATCGCTGTAAACCATGTAATAGATAAAATCTATTTCATGATTTGTATTGAATACCATTGAATTAACATATATTTATTATTATAATTGTCACCCCATGTAAAATATTAAATAGTTTGTAATAAAAAACATTGAAAATTGTCTAGTACCATCATATTTATGAATAACTTGGCTTCTAATGGTTCCTGTCCAGTATATTCCGGTGAGAACAGTTTTAAACTTTGAAGCTGACGTATAAGATATTGGGGTTGTGTCATGCTCGAAGCATCTAGACGCCGCTGTTGTCCATGGGTAATGTCTGCCATTTGTACTTTTCTCCAAACCAGCTAAAAAGTATAAATCAAATTTTATTATAGTTATTATTCTCTTGTCTTAATTAAATGGCATGTTTTCGTTATGCATGTAATGTTATAGATTATATCTCATAAAAAATACTTTGTTAGTAAATGTTTGACCGGTAGTCCACAAATATTTTGTTTTTAATTATTTGTCCGGCACTTTAGTAATTATGTTTAAGAAATATAAATTGTATCATAGTTTGGGGACATTTCTGTTGAAAGTGTGAGTTAAATCGTACACATATACAGTATTATATATGTACATATATGTACAGTGCGTTAACTGGAGTGCAGGTATAAGTTACCCGCACTCCAGAGCATGCCCATTGATGGGTTCATTTTGTCCGGGGTTTACATTTTGTGACGACAGAGAAAAGGATTGCGATGGAAATATCATATTCAGATGCTCGTTAGTTGTTTATTTTTTTGTGGGGTTTCATATTGCGGTATCAGGGAACGTGTTTTTATGTTTGACTATGATACAAAAGAGAAAGAACATCAAAACACTCGGCAATCTGATTTATACTCGGGGGCTACGCACCCTCATATAAATTAGATAGCCTCGTGTTTCGATGCTCTTTCTATTACATATTGGATATTTGTTTGTTTTGCATGTAAGAAATATATTTCACTGAGTGAACACCAGATGCAATATTTTCACGAGTGGCGTAGCCACGAGTGATAATAGAATAGCTGGTGTTCACGAATGAAATATATTTCAATCTTATATGTAAAACAAATACATTTCCCCTTTATTTCATGCTTTTTAGGTGATTTTAAGTATTTTTACTGATTTAACCGCGTAACGTCGCACATTCTCCTTTATGACTTCATCACATCATGACGTCACATCATCAGGTTTGAAATATAGTTTTGTAATTTTGTTACATTTTTAACATGACGTATGATGACATATGTCAGCATTTATTTTTGCGGTATTCCGTTTAGTTATTATACTCTTTTCATCCGCATTCAGATATAGCCTGGCTACAGTGAAAAATATATTTTATAAATATCACTAGATCTAGTGGTTTATCAGAATATAATCATCTGATATATTACAGTAAAACACTGGATTGCATTAAACAAAAGACTGGATTTAAAAACAATAAAAAATTTGTCCATTCATTATAATTATTATTTATTTATTTATTTATTTATTTAAATAATAAATAATAATAAATACCACATTTATATAGCGCCCTTTTCATTAAAATGTTCAAAGGCGCTTTACATCAATCATATATGTCTAAAACAATATAAATGAACAGGATTATGAACATTAAAAATATTTTGCATTAACTAATTAAAAGTATAAATTATGGAATTATTTTTACATATTAATACAATATAACTTAAAGATCCTTAAAACTCACTTTACAATATTATTGTCATACATTAAAATTGTCTTCAATATATAAATGTGTAAGAAATAATGTGCCTTTTAACATAAACTCATAAATAAATATTAAAAGCTACTTTAAATGCATATTGATGATTTTCATTGTTTTGTTGTCATACTTTACAACAGAAAATATATGAACGATTGATAAAAAGAATGAATACAGCGACATCAGACTAAAAGAATATTGAACCTAACGAACCTGGATAGCATGAGTACTGCTACACCAAGGTCCAGTATCGAGGGAGTCAGATACCTCCCCACAGCGCATGCAGACCCCCAGGATGACATCACTACTATCACCACAGGAGGAAAGGGCCACGCCCCACACCTTAACACTAAATATTCTTGAAATCTGACCCCTCTGCATTCACGAGCCATATATTATATAACACATGTAAATTATTATGATAAATCAATGTTAGTTTTTTTTTTGTTTTTTTTTTTTATTTAAAAAAAAAAAAAATATTTTCTTTGCTTAAAAATGCTAGCAATGGATTTATAATAATAGATAAGATCTTGCTAAATCATCGTTATAAAACAATAGAAATACTAAATTGATTTAAAAATTGTTTGTTTAAAAAAAAAACTTTTTAATAAAACTAATATTCAAATAACAGATACTTCGTATTCACTGTTTATAAAATTCATTCATAACAGTCACTGATTATTTTCCATAAGCTAAATTGAAGTAGTGTGTTTTAAGATGTTTTTTGAAACTTTCTACTGTGTTACAGTTTTTTAGATGACTTGGTAGTGAATTCCATAGCTTAGGAGCTGATGCCGAAAAACTCCTTTCACCAAATTTCAGTTTAGTTTTTGGTTGCACTAATCGTACAGGTGCATTTGAAGAGCGCAGATTTCGGGAAGTGGAATAAACTTGAATCATTTCCTGCATATATGATGGAGATTGTTGTTTCAGTGACTTGAAAGTATGTAATAAGATCGTGTAATTCACTCTATATTCGATTGGCAGCCAATGAAGATCTTTCATCACTGGTGTAATATGATCTTTCCTAGATGTACGTTTAATCACACGGGCTGAAGTATTTTGAACAAGTTGAAGTTTTTTCATGGTTTGTTGAGGTATACCATATAGAAGAGCATTGCAATAATCCAGTCTTGATGTCACGAGAGAGTTAACGAGTGTTTTTGTAGCTTCTTCGTTGATATATTTTCGAATACGTCCTATCTTACTTATTTGGGCATACGAAGATCTGCACACGGAGCTAACATGATGTTCCATATTAACCCTTGAATCAAGGAATGCACCCAAATTCCTTACACTTGATGACTGTTTGATTTCAGCTTGGTCCACATTGACAGTTATATTTTTCACTGAGTCTGTATTGCTACCCGACGAAAAGACTATAAGTTCTGTTTTGTCTGAATTCAGTTTGAGAATGTTGCTGTTCATCCAGAATGTTATTTCTTTTAAGCAGTTTGAGACAGAATCAAGTACAAGTTCAGTTTTGGTGTTGTCCAACGGTTTGAAAGAAATGTATATTTGAGAATCGTCAGCATAGAAGTGACATTGCAGACCATGTTTTCGACAAATTTCGCCGACAGGTTTTGTGAAAAGTATGTAAAATTTTGGTCCTAATACAGAGCCCTGAGGGACACTGTATGTCATATGCACAGGGTCAGATAGTTCTCCATCAATACAAACAGTCTGATAGCGACCACTGAGATAAGATCTACACCAAGCGAGCACTTTTCCAGTAAAACCAAAGTCACATTCGAGTCGATTAAGAAGAGTGTTGTGGTCAATCGTGTCAAAGGCAGCAGATAAATCGAGCATTACTAATATTGTAACTTCGCCTTTGTCAAGAGATTGGAGAATGTCATTTTGCACTTTGATAAGTGCAGTTTCTGTGGAATGAAATTTCCTGTATGCAGATTGATTTGGTTCATGTAGATTGTTAGTGTTGAGAAACATATCAAACTGACAGTCAGCCGCAGATTCTAGAAGTTTTGAGTCATATGTTTCATTAGCAACTGGTCTAAAGTTTTTCATAATTTCTTGATCCAAATTGTCTTTCTTTAATAGTGGTCTGATTATCGAAGTCTTATTGCGTGGAGGTACGTCGGCGGTGTAAAATGATAAGTTGAACATGTGCGTTAGATATGGTGATACTTCAAGTTTGCATTCTTTTAGGAGCCAAGTCGGTATCGGATCTAGTTCACATGATTTAGTAGATGACTTTGATATGAGCTTAAGAACTTGCTCTTCTGTAATAACTTCAAATTCACTGAATGTTTCTTTAGGCTTTTGTATTTGAGTTGAATTAGATTCATTTGTTATATTACATTCATTTTTAGATGCTATGTCAGATCTGATTTTTTCAATTTTGTTTTCAAAGAAATCACTAAAATCTTGAGCTAGTTCTTTAGCAGAAGTGTGTGATGGGAGCTTAACTATTTATTTATTTATTTAATTTATTTATTTATTTATTTATTTATTTATTTATTTATTTATTTATTTATTTATTTATTTATTTGTATTTACTTACTGTATAAACAGAGGGGTCGCATAAACTCACTGCAGTTTTTCCATTTAAATATCTTAGATACATACTGATATTCGACACCGAGGCAGCCATTCTCTATATTACCGTCGCTTATATCACCCGACACTAGAGCAAAAAATGAAAAATTATGTCTTTATGTCATTTTAACTGACTTTAAGACTGCACATTTACCTCGAAATGAAATTGATCTTATCTATTTCTATGAATAATTTCTAAATGGAGTATGAACGTTTTTGAGATTCTAACAAGCATTTAAGAAGACAACACATCTTTATTTTTGTTTGCAGCAGTTGTCAATAACTATATGATGGTTATGCTCCATGGAAATAGTTGTCTCTGTTTAACCCTCAGCGTTCTTGTGCGACTGCATCTTGTCATGCGACAATTGAAGGCCGAGATCATGCCTGCATTGAACAGTCATACTATGGGCTGCACTGTTTGCTATTCAGTCAGTATACTTAGTTTGAAGTTCGCTCTAAAGTGATGTATGGTGCCCTGATTGAAAATTTATCAAAGACAGGTTTTCGTGTAATTATCTTCCCTTTAACACATATTGTGTATTAAATTATCAGAGTGGTAGTGGTTGTGGTGGCAGTTTTCACTCCTTATCACGCTTGTTAGCCACATTGAAATTACCAGAGCACAGTTCAGCAACCGCATCGTTCCGTGGCAGCTGTCAAGCAGTTTTCCAGTACTAGTTGCCTTCACTTTCGCAAGGAACTGAAAATTCTGTACATACCAGAGCAGAGGTACAGTGCGAATGACCGTAGAAAATATTTCATAATCAATCACAACGAAAGAGATCCGCGCCATACGGGAATCGAACCCAGGTCGCCCGATTCACAGTGAAACGCTCTACCTATTTAGCTAACCAGACGGTTTTGAATTTTCAGAAAAAATATGACCTTTATACAAATAACCACTAACAGAATATGACATATTTAATTACATGTGATAATTCAGAGTGCCACGTCTATTTTCGCGAAACCGAGTTTAAATGAATACAAGCATCCAAGCATCCAAACAAACAAAAAGTTCATACCGTTGGTTATTCTATATACTGACATATGTTGATTTCCACCACAAACTACGCCATTCTGAGTGTCGCACAAAGTGTTACAATGCAGCTGCATATCATTATCAAACTTGTCGTTGTTTAAGCAATAACACTGATATATGCATATGAAAATAAAAGGACAATATCTATAGATTTACGTATAAATCGGAAAAGTGGTGTAAATTCATTTACGAACCAAATTGAGAAAAAGATGCATTTAAACAAAATAAAATTTAATTTCACAGATGTGTTTATATGATGGATAGTTTATAAAATTTGCTTAAGCATTTTGAATAGGCCTATCTAAAGCTGGAGCGATATGGATTATTTCTGGCATTAAAACATTTCATATATTTCTGAAAACTGCACGGCAACTAGGCGCTTTAATATAATACTTGCAAGACTAATTTCATAAGATCAATGATAATGATAATGCAGAAAGACAGGCTCAGTTTTATGCTTTAATTCAAAATAATGTCGAATTGATTCACATAATTATTTTATACAAAGTACTGCTTATTTTATTTCACATTAAAGTAAGCATTGAATATTTCGAACGATGCGTAACTGAATGATTTATATAAAAGTGTTATGTATGCTCACCTCATCCCCTTTTACGCCTATCATAGATGTTCTGCACGTAGTGTGGCAAGTCCCAGGTGTATTTCTTTGACTCATAAAATTTGCTTCCCTTTGGAAAACTTGTACACAACCTTTAGATTAAAATTTTTGACTAGTTAATAAATAGCGTATTGTTCCGAGAGCGAAGCATACTCGTACATGTATATTCCAAACAAGACCACACTAAATTGTTGAATGTCTATTTTCATGACACTTATCAATTATCTTTTATTATCTGTATTTTCTCCGAAAGAATCAATGCACAATTGCATTTGTGTTTTATAATTTTTTTAAAAATATCTTGCACATATGCAAGTTATTTGAAATACCTACCAATGTAATCAAAGTATAAAGTTGTCATGTAATATCCAGTCCATACTTGACCACTCCATTCGTCATCTTGAATTTCTGCTCTATAACCATTGGCATCTAATGTTATATCAGGCGTGGCTAACTCACATTTCTCAACTGCATCGGTCCAATTAGTAACATTATGCAGCTCATTTTCGGAACATATATAACCTTATAAATAAACAATATATATATAAATTTCTCATCAAACTGAAAAAAGGATATCTCTAATTATTGATAAACATTATATTTTGAACTTATTACAACAGGCAGAACCTAAACGATTGTTATAAATATTTTAACTTAAGTAACATGCCCAACAAAACTAAATACCGGTATTTTGTTTTCTTGTATATTGTAGTATATTGTATATATTGCGTTTTGAACCTCCCCGCCGTGAGTTCAAATCCAGTTAGAGACTTCAGATTCTTTCATATGAGGAAGCTATTCAGCTAGCTTCTGGAACACCGATGGATCTACTCAGGTACCCATTTGTGCGTCAAAATAATGCACGGATGGACACCTGAGGTATTCCTCCACCAGTAAAAGCTGGAACGTCGCGTCGCCATATGACCAATACTGTGTTGGTGCAACGTAACGCCCAACCAAAACAACTATATGGGGTTTATACAGGGACAATTACCATAGGTTCCTGTTGATGTTAAAAATCATGCACGAATAGGCACATGAACAGATTCCCCTCCATGATTAGAAATTCGGTCAAAACCATCTGTTTTTCAAGCTGACTCGATTTTGACCTCGGTTATCATAATATTTTGAGAAATACAATAACTTTCAGCATGTACGCTAGCAATAAAAAGGGTGATGTAGTATCATGATCATATTGAAATAGGTGATTCATTTCTTATATCTTCTTAAAGTCACATGTCTCAATTTAGTTTGCTTAATTACATGGTAACCGTTGAAACCATCTTGTATTGCCGTGTAATATTAATATCAATAAAATTGTACTGTTTGTAGAAATTTATTAAATAAAACCATGTCATGCGTTAAAATTAACAAATATTCACCACTGTTATGTATACTCATGTGTTATATTATATGTAACTTGAGTTAATAAAGATATGTTCTGTTCTACACCTTAAGCAGCATTGATTTAAAATTAGCGAAGAGAATGTATTATCTGCTTATAACTGGTGAGCTTTATTTATTTTGGTCTCAAAACAAACAAACACCTCTACAAAGTCATTCTAAATTATTTGAAATTAAACATGAAATGTTAATGAATTCCATAAACATTGTCAGTTTTAGGCTTGCCCAGTTTTGAATTATGTATGTGACTGTAATTGTCTTCTTCTACCGCAGGTGTCTTCTGTTTGCTGGAATAACCTTCTCCAGAACATTCATCAGCTTGCGTCCCGTATACATTATCAGTTTTAATTTGTTTCGCTAAATCATCATTTATGTGATTGTATGTATCCCCCTCCGCTTCTTGACAGTCATGTGTTTCACCTTTAGGAGAAGTATGCATATTAAGTTTTGCAGCAACCGTTTCCGTTGTGTCGTATTCGTTGTTTTTCATACCAACTTGTGCGTTTTGTACTCGGTCGTAAGTGGCGTGTTCGCCTAGTTTACGCCGCCGATCGTAATTGTTTTGCTGATTTTCAACGTCTGAGCAATTTATGGGACCTACTACGTTATATATACCATTTGCATTGTAAGTTTCCTTACCGGTTTTTTCAAGTACAAAATAGGTATGGGGCAAACTGTTCTCCATTGACGATACTTCAATATTTGGATCAGCAAATCCGTGGTGAGGCGATGCGTATACATTTGACTCTCCTCTTTCTTTATCAACATGCTCTTGCTTACCGTGTTCGTTGTCTAAGTTTTGATTTCGTGCTGTTGTCTTGCAGCATAGAACCGAAGGGGTCTTTCTATACAAAATATAACATAGATTGTTATGATTTCGATTAACAAGTTGACAAATATTGATTTTGTGTACAGGGAATTTCCAATTAAGTTATAAAATCTCAAATGAAATTAATGTAGAAATTTTACAAAGTTCAAGTTCTATGTCTGGTGTATTGATTCCGGAAATGATAGATAAAGATTGTTAAATATATTATTGCAAGGTTTCTATTAATGGAAATATGCTTATATATCTATAAAAAGATGTTTGTATAATCTGTATTATCAAAGACATTGAATCTTAACTAAATGTTAAGTATAGTAGATGAGATTTACAGCAATCTACTCATAACAGTAAACAAAATCAATTTACATATTTATAAACCAGTCTGATTAAGTAAGAATAAGGAAATTGCTTTTGTATACGTTACGATTTTCAAAATACAAATATGATACATTTTCTAGATATATATTGAACATACTTTCTTTTTCTGAGTATTATGAAAACAACAACAGCAGCAATCACTATGACACCAGCGACTGAAACACCAGCTGCAACAGCTGCTGCACCTAAAATTAGTGTTATGGATAATAGTAAGTGGCCACATGGCTGAGTTGTAAACGAGTCGGACTTGTAATCTAAGGAATGTTGGCTGCTCGGGTTCAAATATCGACAGAGGCAAGCCGTTGTTTTCGTAAGCAAGAACTTTACACCCATTGATTACTACTGGTTGCTTCCAGATTCGAGAGTGTTGGTGTTTCAATACATTCTTATGAACTATAAAAAAAAGATTCATTAATAGGAAAAAGGCGATTTTATCTCTCGTGCCCTTTCCCCCTGCACTTGAATTTCAATTTTCAGAATTTTTATTGTTATCAATAACTTGAATCATCAGATAAATGATATCTTACCTTTGTTAATCTTTAAGGTAAGAATGGATTTTCTGTCAAAACAGTGTATTATTCATTGTATGTATATTTTTTAATGAACATGGTTATCTGTTGTCATCTTTTTTTATGTTAACCTTGTTGTTTATAATTATTTTACCTAAATGTTAAAGACAACACGTTAAAACTTATATACGGTTTTGCCCCTTATTACAATTGCATGTTTTTATTCTAATATTTTCCTTATCAAAGTTGTATTTCAACAACTATATTATGTTAACAACAGCCAGCTGTACCTGAATCATCACCATCATCGGTTTGTCGTTGTTCCTTTGGTGTTTGTATATCGCCTTTGCACAGCGATTTCTTTCGTTCTTGAATGTTGCTGGTAAACTGAATTTCGTACCTCTCAGAAGCATCCGATCTTTTCAAATATCCATATTCTAAATGATCGTTTCCAACAATAGGTTCTAAAAGAAACAGTAAATACAATTTACAATTAATAAAAGTGACAATTATCTTAGCTGATGTCCATGTTGCAGGCATTATATTACAAATGTTTACAGTTAAGAAACTATGTTCAACTAAAAAAACGCTATATTGACACTAAAGCATACCTTAGAATGTGAAGATTGACAGACTGCGACACATTCCTGTCCAAGACTCTTTAGTTGTTCCATTAAAGTTCACAGCATTTTTATATAAAAGTGGCCGAACTTTGCTGCCGAAACATAAATTATTTGCCTGATACCAAGGAAGGTTTTGCGAACCAGTCGCTGGAGCAGACACATTGTAAACTGTTGTACCTAAAATTGATGGGAGTATGAGATCAATTATTTTAATTTATGTCCGGACATCACTATAAACTACTGCAAAAACTTTAGATGAAAAGACAAGGAAAATTAAACATGAAAAGTGCAACACACAATTAAAGGATAAATAAGGGGAAGCTTCTAATACTAGTTCTCATTTGTGCATTATTCCATTTCTGTCAGTCGATAGCGTGTTAAAGAATAATGCACTTTTAAAGAAAAGTAATTAAGTTGAAAAGTCTTTTGCTTTAAGTGCAGTTGCAGTAAAAAATGTATATAGTAGAGGTTTGCGATTGAAAGACATATTAAAACAACGTTTTATTGGTCAGTTAACATATTCCCGTTTTATAGTTGTCACACATGGAAATAGCTTGCCCCTTTTCCAGATGAATTGTTATGAATTTGTTTAGCACTGTTGATGCATGTTACAAGGTTTTAAAAGCTTAAATGTCAAGTCAAACACCAAATAATACAATTAATATAATAAATTGACCTGTGTTGGTATCAAAACTGCATATATCACAAACATGTGTAAAAACATTTTTTTTTGTCATTTGATTTAACTGTCTGCTTCAGTTTCTGAAAATGTTGACCTACTTATTAAATTGAATATTTCTTTTATTTACCATTTTCACATATACTGTGTAACGAACCGTCGCAATTGTCCCACAAAATATTATTGTCGCCTCCAAGTCTGATGCAGTTACTTTTATTTTCATTTGGACCTGATTCAAATACCTTATGAATGTGTAGAACTGTAAGTGTAAAATTATTTTAATTATGTTTGAACATTTTAAGGTCCAGCAAAATTATCGAAAGACTTGTTAATAAGATGCCGAGATTTGTTTCTTCTTCTTCAATGATAATTATTGCGACATTTAAGCTACATTAATTGTAGGCAGTCTAAAAAGTTCGAACGACAACAAGTTATGAGCATTTCAAATCGATGTATAAAGGGAATATATGACAGTTATTATATGATTTCTGTCAATTTCATTGGTGGCACGGAAATAGCATTCTACTAAATTTGAAAAGATATCCATTGCTTTTTATAAACATGTGTACTCCCTTACGAAAAAAGCACAAGTTAACAAAAGATGAAATTTAAGTAGCTATCACTCCCGTCGAAGTTTCTCATTTATGTAGAACAGCACGAATGAACACTAACATATCCTTATTATTTCTTTTATAGATATTTTTTTAATTGCAGCAAAGTTCACAGACTAAAACCCTCGAAGGACCCTTATAAAATCAATATGATGTTGTACATTTCAGTGTTAATGTTATTTACCCGAGGGAAGTAGATCATATGGTGCTATATGTTGAATGCAATACCATATCATTTAAACATTTTGTTGACTAAATATTATTATTATGTATATTATATTTTGTACATTTATCACCTATGCACATCATTCTTACCTTTTTTATTAATCACATATAAAGAAATAAATGATTGTCCCCCACAAGCTAAACCTTCAGATGGTGGCGGACATGATTTATTACATGACGCATAGCTAACAACTTTCTCTTCTGCTGTGATCGTTTTAAAACAATAACACTGTAAAAGCACAAAATATCTGTAATTTCAAATCAAACAATATTAAATAAAATACTGATACATTTTAACTGTTTTAACAAGTCATATTACCGAGATGCGTGAACTAAAACTAGACTCTTGACAATGTCC
This sequence comes from Ruditapes philippinarum, assembly GCF_026571515.1. Taxonomy (NCBI): domain Eukaryota; kingdom Metazoa; phylum Mollusca; class Bivalvia; order Venerida; family Veneridae; genus Ruditapes; species Ruditapes philippinarum. Next base: position 50,408 of record NW_026865112.1, read on the forward strand.
ATATATTTAAAAACATTTGATATCTAAAATCAATATGATTTTGATTTACACATACTAGGTTTAGTGTTTTAAATCTTATTCGATTTATGGTTAGTAATAAGAACAAAATAATTAGACTTAGATGTGTTTTTACATTGACAAAACTTATAATAAACTATGGATTTCATACTTTTCTATTTTTTTTAGTATTTTAGTATTTACTATTTTTACCTCTTGACTCATTAGTCCAACAAATATTCCGTTTCCTGAACATACGGAAAAACAATTTCCTGGTGAATTATTTCCAATTCGTTTCGATGGTATTCTAAACATTCCCGGATAGTTTATACATCCTGAATTTATTTGAAATCAAATTACATCATTTTTAGCCACTGAAAACTTGAATTTATAGAACACTGAATAGTGAACATGAAATGACGTTCATAGTATAAAATATTTCATTTATATGACGGAATGTAATTGTGAGGGGGATTTACAAAAAATAGCCATTCCATTAAAAAAAAGTGTTAACAAATGTTAACGTTAAAAACTTTAATGATCAACTGCATTACCTTATAAATATTACAAAACTGTTTTTCTGCAATGCTCATATTTGATATAAAAAACTTTGGCCTTATAAGCAAGCAAATTGATAATACTTATATAAGGTCAGTTATGAAATATTGATTCTAATTTTGACGTAAATGTGAGAGTTAAGGTATTAGCACCCTAATGCATTACCTCCGTTTTGAAGAGTATTCAAATAGGCTAGAATTACTGTTAACTACATTGAAAATGAGGGCCATGGGTTCAATCCCCAGAAGAGTCAACTTTTTTTTTCTTTCTTTTTTTCTTTTAACATTATTTATGTATCTCTCATGTCCCATATGGAAAGAAAAAAGTGTTTAATTTTGAATTTTTATAGGTATTTATTGGCTAAATTATGCTAAATCTAGTAATAAATATGGTACCTGATATTTTCAAAGTGTAATATAATCAAAACTAGACGGTAAAAGTATTTCATATTTTACAAGAGCAACCAATATACTTTTTTAAAAATTTAGGGAAACTTTGAAAACAGGCACTCATTTGGGTAAATTTTAAGAATTTTTTTAATTAGGCTCCCTAAGTAGAAAAATGGTCAGATATGTGGTAAAAATGGGTGGGGTAGGGTAACATTTTTATACAGATTTCATTAATTTTAAGTAGAAACCATAATTTTGCTTATGTGGATTGTTAGCTGAACACTATTTGTTTCTTACCAAAAATTCATGGGAAAACATTTTTCATTAGAATGTTATTGCAGATTATTTAAAGGTTTTTCTAAAAAGGGCCCTCATAACATCCTAGCTTGAGTTCAGAAAAGTGGCCATAACTTGATTTCCGTAAGGTAAACTTTGTTTAAATTTTGCATACAGGTGTACTTTAAGGTATACATCTGACCTATGATGTCAATTCTTTAGTTCCTGATAGTGCCCATTAGGGTCCTAATACCTTAAAGTAACCTTAAAAGAATGATAAAATATAGAATCAATAGAATCAAAAAGGATAATAGAATACTAAAATTAATATAGTATTACCAAAATACTCAAACCCCCGCATATTTCTGAAGTACCCAAGCCACCTTCCATCCATATCATTTGTTATGTTCTGATCTTCCTTTACAGTAAAGATTTCACCATCATAAATAAACTCTGGTGTTGCTAACGTGCATGTGTCGTTTGCTTTGTCCCATGTCACAGATTCATGGTAGGAAACTGGAATTTAGAATGTATCTTTAGTATGTGCCTACTATATACTTTTCTTTTAGCTGTCAGGATAGTTAAATATTGAACGCGCTAGTTTAAATTGCATGTGTGTGTGTATACACGAGTTTATATTAGTTATTCCTGAAACCTTTTACAAGCTTCTATGAATTTGACGCCTGTTCAAAATTACATTATAATATTCAGTTTGAATAATGGATTTAGAGCAAGTGAGATGCTTAAAATCTGAATAAAATTCACTGAATATGAAACAAATTTCAGTAAAAGTAGCAAACTCCAAACAATATTTGTAGTATTACAAAATCACTACATCTTTACTCATTGCCAAAACGCAAAAGAATATAAGGATGGCTGAAATATTAGATAACAACATTTTGGTAAATTGTTACAGAACAACAATTTAACTTTTGAAAAATATAAATAGCAAAGTTTTAAGTTAAATTGGCCTTTAAACTAAAACATCTCTTCCCCATCTGCCCACCTTCAATCACCCACCTTTTATCGATTTTAGTTAAAATTATCTGTAAAAGCATTTATTTTCCTTTTAAACGTGTCGGTATTTTTAAAGTCGTTATATGCATTGTTAAAAAATGTTTTTATACGCGAATACACTATAAATAGTCACCTGCTACTATAAGATATATCATGATTCAAATCGGACAATCGGTGGTTTTAACCTACATCACTTCTTATGAATAACAAGACAGATTGTATTGATAAAACTTGCAAAATATATTAACAACGACAAACAATACAGTTATAAAAAGCACATAATTTTGTTGGTAAAGTTTCACCTGTGTGTTATTTCTGTTATTACCCGAAACAAATACTTCAATGATCTGAAAATTTTCAAGTAGATCTAAATGTATAAAAACTTGTATGTTTAAATCATCTGCTTGTTTCATTTTGATAAATATTCCTCTGCAATAACTTCCGTTGCTAACGGATGTTTACCTTTTGACTATTCAAACACATAATGTTTGAGACCCGGAAAGCACTTTTGGTTATAAACAACAAAATTTTCTGGTGCTTATTGATACTCTGAAATGACCCTTAGTTCGAAAAAAAATAGAGGCTGAATCGAAAAATCCAATGGCGGCCACTTTGTGTTCTAGAAATGCTCCACGTAGCTAGTCTACAAGTACTGTTACCTATGTAACAATACAATTTTCTTAGTCACATAGTACACATGAATTAACAGTAAGTACAACAGCCATTCTACCATCTATCGGCTAATTTGTTTTAGCAAAATCTATCATCACATGATACTACTGGCATAATTTTCAAGATGTTTTACAAGTCATACGAGTACGCTTAGTTGAATGATTTTATGAACAACGTAAATGACAATGTTTACATATTTTACTAGTTTCATTCAACACATCCTTGAATACGTATGAAGGATTGCTAACGACAGAAATAAGAACTTTAAAAGCTAGTCATCAATTTAGTTGCGGTATATTTCTTCAAATCATTTTCTCATGCCGACAATCATTTGACCGCCGCCATGAGAAAAGGGGCACTCGGGCATATATGACGTAACGTCAAAAACTTCGGGAAAAGGAGAGCGGCTAATGACAGCGATTTTTTCGTCGCCATACTAGTTTCGGTGCGCGAGATTTATAAAGTATTGGCTGTATATGAATTGTTTGAGGAAATGGACGAATTTGAGGTAAAAAACAAACATTATATTATATTTATTTTTAAAAATTTGGTGTCTAGTCGTCATATTTATTGCCTTTTTAAACACGTCTGCTGTTCGCTATCGTTTGCAGCTTTAATCCCGGTCTACGAATTATTCACAGCAAAACTGTACATTAATTTTAAATGATGTCACCACTTTGCAATTTCTGTCAGTTTATGTCATATTTGGTTTAATTAAAACTGAATTTTATTAGCGCTGTATTGATTTTTTTCTTTTGACAGCAGTGTTTACATAAATGCTAAGCGACGTGATTCTCTCCCCTGTTTGCTATTTTTAGCAAAAATTATTTTATATAATAAATATTGATCACATATGATTACATGTGTCCGTGGCTCAGTGGATAAGCGTGTGCGTTTCGTGCGCGTCGATCGTGGTTCGAAACCTCGTTCAGTCTTATTTTTTTTTTACATTTAATCTTTTAAAATGTTCTTTCAAATACTTTTTTCGATTATTTTAGGAATTAAATGGATTATTTTGAATCATTTGGAGTACCTGCCGAGCAGAGTCCAACATCAACAGAGGTTGATATTCCTGAAGATCTGAGCCAGGAGGTTTGAAGTCAGTGACAGTGACCAAGAACAGTCTGACACAGAACAGGTAGTGAATGAAAGGATTGAAGAAGTGATTAGAAATTATGACACTGTAAATTCCAGGAAATCAGACTCAGACAGAGACACAGATGACGCATCATGTAACAGAGCCTGTAATGTTTGTACGTGTAAAGTTGATTGCCTTCTCTAGTTTGACAAAGCTTAGTTGTTGACAGTCCACATACTTTCTATGAGAGAGATTGACAGAAATGAAGCAGAGATGTTCATTACTGGGAGTGTACATCAAAATTGCTGCTGGACGAAACTCTTAAAAGGAAAAACCGCCGGAAACGGACTCGTTTTTAGATACACATTTCATGGTAAACCTATCTGTAAGAAGGCATTTCAATGTATGTAAATGATATCGGATCAAAGCTCTCCGAAAACCTACTTGATCACTTTACTACCAATGGCGCAATACCACGTACCCACGGAAACAGTGGAAGAAAACCACACCATGCCCTCGGTTACAATGAGATACGTTCTTTGTGTAGACTGCGATTTTATGGTATGCTGATATCAATGGTTTACCTATGCAGCAGCACCCAGGGGCCGTGACGGGGAAGCCCCTATTTCTTTCTCCCGTCGAACCTTACAAAAGCTTCTCTACACAGTCAATATTGTCAGGCATGTGAGGAGTCAGATGTACGGAAGCTCGGAATGTCATCATTCAAAAATGTATGGAAAAATTGCATTCCACACATAAAGATAATGTACACCAAAAGATGGCGTGTGTCATAAGTTTGAGCAGTTGCGAACATAGTGTTATGGATGCTGTGACGGAGCAAGCAAAACTTGATGCAGCAAATTGTCTCCGGGAAGCATGTGCAGGTATTCTATATTGCCTAATTGTTATCTTGTATTTTTCAAAGTAGCTTTTTATTTTCCCTTTGTTACATCTCATGTAAGTAATACCGTAGGCATAAAAATCAATAGATATTTTTATATACATGTACATCTTGGACAAACCACAATATATGTTTTACCTTAATGTTTTAGGATGCTCAAACAGAACGTCAGGCGTACATGACCAGCGGTTATTCAAGCGGAGAGAAGAGATATTAGGTTTCACCCGACGACAATACCCGTTGCAACCAATTTCCAAAGAGTTTTCAGTAAGGGGTAATGCATATGACGTTATGGTATAAGCTTTAAAGATCCTTTTACAGGTTATATGACCATTATTTAAACGGTTGTTGGTATATATAACCGAGCTGTTAAGGGGCAATTGCAAATATTACCTTTACATTCATCTAAGAATTTAATTTTTTATTTACCGAACTTAAATAATAAATTTTGCAAACTTTCTTTTATTATTAGAAAGTATAAAATGAAATAAATATTAGTAAATTCGATTTGCAAGCAGTGCATACAGATTATATTAACGTCACGAATTGATTCCGTTGAAAAAATGGACGTTATTTAAAGGTGCAATATTATAATTGGATTAGTTGCAAAAAACATATTGAGAGTGTATAGTCTGAAAGGCTCCTGTCTTTATAATTTGATAGATTAAAAAAATGGATTTAACATAAAAAAACTGCATGGTTTTTAAATTAACAATTTTGGAAAATGCATATGTTGATTCATATTTGGTAAACTTAGATTAGTCAGAATATATTAGTAAATAAAGTCATCATTAGAATAGTCAACATACATGTATAATATAAAAAAAAAATGCTTAGTAATTTTATTGATTAATATTTGGTCAATTTATTCAGGTTCATATCCACTTTTGACTACAGTCAGAGTGTGACATCCCTCATCACAGTCGACAGATGGGACCCATGCATGTACTTTGTAACAGGCAGGAAAATAAATATGTTCGGTATCCGCATTGACTCTACAAGTGAGCAGTTTCAACTACTTAATAGATGAAGATCATTTCTATAGGTATTTTTAAACTTTTAAACCAAATTTACTTAAAAAGGGTTATATCATGAAGAAGGATAGGGATTGGTTTTGTGGAAAAAATGGGGGGTTTAAATTTTATGTTTTTGCAAGCAAAATTGTGTCCTTCCCGAAATAAAATTTATTGATCATTGCATTAATGATTTTTAAACCCCTTCCCTTTATTTATTGCCATTTTTTTTAATTGATTAAACTGTTTTTCATATAAATAATTGTACCTTACGGGTTTTAGTTTGGAACGGGGAACACATGGCCCCGGAATTCATTTAATTAAGTATGTTCCATCATTTTTTTTAACAGAATTAGGGTTTTTTGGCGAAAAAAAGGACTTTTTTTTCATGCAGAAAATTTGCGGAGGTAAACCCTTTTTTTTAAATTTTAATTTTATGAATTAAAAATATTCAGCATATTCATTGATTAATAATACTAAAACAAGTAATATAAGTTATTTCCCCGTTCCTTTTTTCTTGTTAATAGGTCAAAATAAGAATAGATACACACTGGCGTATCTTTGTTGGAGAGTAGACAGAGGGTTACATGAACACATTTTCAATTGAATATGGCTATTCCCGGGCATACAAAGTAAGTACCTTGATATATTTTATACAAAGCATCGTTGCGGCATATTCGTAAGCGTTGGTTTATGTTTTACTAAAGTAATAAAAATCTTTATGTTTCGTCACAAAATTAAATAAAATCCTCATATTTTTTTCAGATATAAGTTAACACATAGTTAAGTAACAGCCTACTCAAAAAATTGATGACGAAGTGGATTTTACTACTACAGTTGTTTTATGTTTATGTGATAACTAATTTGTTTGTACTGTCATTCTTTAATTTTCTTGTACTTTATTTTTATCTAAGGTGTCTTGTCGATGGTGGCTTTCGGGCGAATTAAAAAACTATTCAAGAGGTCTGATTGTGAGGAGGTCTGAGTCAATTTGCAGACATTGTGGAAAATCGGCAAGGAACAATTTCCCTGTTTTATATCGAAATTGAAAATGGGGTGATCAGACATGGAAAATGGTAATTAATTTTCTACAGAGTTTAAACAGATTTTCGATAACTAGTTAATAATATAAATGTAGGCTTAAACATTATAACAAGCATGTATAATAATGATGATCACTATCACAGCCACGCCGATCGCTAGCAATACACATACATAATAAGCAACAAACAACAAAACGTTATTTATTTTAAATGCAAACAGAAGAAAGAAATGCAATGCCTAAAATCTTTTTTCACAAAGATGGTATATTTTTCAATAAGAATATACGTTATATACATATTAACTGCATTTAATAAAATAACATTTTTTAACACAGGTATGACTGGAAGTCGTATTTGACGTGATATTTCCTACAAGTGAAAGGCATACAGAAATTATCACTGCTTCAGATTTTCTGCTGCAGACAAGTTCGGCTGTGTTTGTAAAGGAAAGAACAGATAGCGAGGAGATTAGAGTTCCGCTGATAAGACGTAATACTGAAGTTCTAAACAACAACCTTTCCCGAGGTCATACAGCTCGCAGGATTAAGTTGTACACGGCGCGAATATTTATACGTAACGTTAGAAAATATGTGCGTCCTGCATACCAAGATGCCACGTGCCCGCCATACACTGAAGAGTGATTCACGCTGCATGCATACAGAACTGACTGATGAATTTTTGTTATTGTTTTCAAGTTCAGTTTGTTACCATTTTTTATAATTAAAGTTTTGCTTTTAACATTATTAGGGCCAAGTCTTATAATTATAACATGTAATTGTTTTACATGTTTTATTCAAGAATACGATAATTTTGAAAATAGTGTTATAAAATAGTTTTTAAATTATATTTTATTAATATCTTACTTTTATATATTTTAGTATTATTCTAGTAAGTGCAAAATTAAAACTTTTGAAACACTTGACTTCATTTGTTATCTGCTAAACTACCATTTGACGTCGTCATAATTATTATGACGTTACGTAAATCTGTCGTTGACGTTGCATTTAATGTCCTCTTTTAAAACCCCTATATTCTCAAAAAGTATTTGCAAATATCAATGTGAAATAAAGTGCATCGTGCACAATAATGCATGTCCTAAAATATTAGCCATAAAACTAAAAATCGATAAAAATTGCCCGAGTGCCCCTTTTCTCGTGGCGGCGGCCATTTGTCACTAGACTATGGTAAATGATTTACTCCATTACGTTGTTATTTTTCTTTGCCTCGAAAACACAAAGGGACGACAAAACATTTCCTGAACATTAAATAGTTTATTATTATGAAAAACCTAAAACGGTCTACCTTTATATGTACAAGCAATTCTTATTTACATAATTGTTTAATATAATATGTTTGATACGAATCTAATTAGGTTAACTGAATAGTTATAATTACCTGTAGCAACACATATCCGAAAAAGAAGCAACACAATCAATTGCTTGACACCTGACATTCCTACTGTATTATGCTGTCTAAATGGGTGACATTGACGAAGATAAACACACCCGGAAGTATTGCTGTCGTGTAACGCGGTATAAAATGTAAATTCGTCTATTTAAAGTATCATCGCTTAAGAGAAATTATAACCGTATAATTGGTTTTACAATCGGCTATATATATTTAATTCGATGAAGCTTGAAACAGCCATTTTTGGTAATTGCACAATCATAAAGTGTATGTTGATTGAAGTGGTTGTCATTTGATTGTACATGTATTGCATTATTTCTTATTTTGAAATAATGGAAAGTAAACATGATGTAGTATTTGTTGAGGAATTGTTACTTGCATGTAAATGTTAACATGTTATACGCAACACTAATGTTTGCAGAACAGATTTTTCTCTGGCCTATAGCACATCTTATCTATACAGGTACAAGAGTACATGGACTATATAATTTCTTTCAGCATTTATCAACCATATAACATAAGCATTATTCAAAACGAAAACAGACATGCATTTTGTAAGACTTTTGATTGTTCCAATGACTAGCTAACAAATAAACAGCTTACAAAAGTTAATAATATGCATATATCATACACGCAATTTGTGCCTTAGCGAATTTACCATGATATGTTCTTGTATGAAAAATGTTTGTAAATGGAACGATAACTGTAACGTCGTATCGAAATTATCTTTTTACTAGAAAGAAATGATAGACAGTAAGTTTAAATGAATCACATCATCTTTTGTTATTCCGATATCCTAATTTGGTTAATATACAAAACATAAACCCGACAAGAATAAAACAGATTAGTTTGCGGAACGCTTAGGATTCTGAAACGGGGGGCTTGAAATCTGTAAATTTATTCTTAAATAAGTAATGATAGATAACCTTAAAATTAATAGGCCTTAAATTGAAAACCTGATTATACTTTATGCACGTGAAGATGACCATTTAAGGTCAGTGCAGACGATCCTACGAGGGGTTTATTTGAAAAATCGCCTCCGAAATTAATCGCAAAATAAAGTAGAAGACAGATTTAGAATGAAATATGGATATAAATATTTACGTTTTTTTTTAAAACTTTGTACAGATAAACGATTCGCCTATTTAGACGTGCGTCCTTGTTTATCGCATTTTTTATGTTTTATCTTTTAAATTCATTCTACCACGACCGAAAACAAACGAGTCTATTGTAAATTGTGAGGAGTTAGGAAAGTTTTACTCGCTTTCCGTTTTGAAACGATGCTGGAATCATGTTGTTTTGGATTTTTCTGTGGGTTGCTTCGGGAAACGGTATTTTATTAATTAATTAATTGTAATTATATAGTTATTTTGCCTGTTAGCCCTGTCTCTTTTTACGTGTAGTTATTTAAATCAATAACTTTTTTTCAAAATACTAACAGTTTACTGAAATGACAGACAGCATCGAGTACTGAGTTATTTTACAGGTATGTTTTATTCCTTTGGTGTTATATTAGATTTTTGCTACAGAAAATGATTACCCGGTAAGGAAGTTTTAAATGACAATTTAAATGTAACGCATATAAGATTGATTTTTTTCATATTTTAGGTTTTTTACTTTATGTGTTTATCAAATAGTTTTCATGTTTACTTCATATACTAGATTCCTGATGTACTATTATGTTTATTTTATTTTCTATTGCAAGCGAACAGAAGTAATGATAGTAAGATATTCCATCACACTCGCTTAAACTTTTATTCAAGTAAGTTCTATATAGCATACGGATAACTATTCACTACACTGTTTCAATTGCGCAGTTTGTATACTTTGGAAAAACATATAATATTCACGAAATATCATCTCCAAAATTTATCTAAAAATTTCTAAAAGAAATAAATACTATGCAAAAAAATTTTCCCTAGATTCATTTTGGTTCGGAACTTGGAACTATTTTGGTGTACATGTTGCTTCAATATAAGGCAAAACAGAGTATAGCATAGCACTGTAAGGTATACTTCAGTTAAATTGGCAAACGCCATAGGAATAAAGTGACTATAATCGTGACCCGTTTCAACCCGGAAGAAAAATAGGACCTTGACTACGACCGACCTAGATAAAATATTTGTCCTGCGCAGGACAGTCAGATTGTAAACGTCTGTGTTAGTCTATAGCCCCGCTATACATCGGTACAGCTAAAAAGTAGCAGCATTCCTCTGATCTATCTAGAAACTTTTATACTTTTTTGAATGCCTCTGCAAAAATGCATATTGTTGTATTTTGCACGGTTTATGCACTATTAGTTTTTTCTACCATGCTTTAAACATGGATAAATTTTTTAACAT